>NC_056733.1:1385015003-1385067503 GCF_019279795.1 Protopterus annectens | reverse complement strand
GTAATGCTTGGTGAAGGTATGTACAGAACTCCAACTTGCTGCTTCCAAAATATCCTTGGTAGGTACTCCCCTGAGGTAAGCAGTTGAAGTGGCTGTTGCCCTGGTGGAGTGAGATCTAATGCTGCTAGGTACAGGTTTTCCATGGTATGTGTAGCAGAAACATATACAATGTCCTATCCATTTTGAAATAGTCTGTTTTGAAATGGCTTTTCCCTGTGCTCCTGCAGCATATGCTACCAATAATTGCTCAGATTTTCTGAAAGCTTTGGTTTTGTCCAAGTAGAAGCGTAACTGCCTGTGAATGTCCAAAGAGTGCAGTAGTCTCTCCCCTTTATTCTGTGGTTTAGGATAAAACGTTGGCAGGTGAATAATTTGGTTTAGAGCCACACTGGATACCACCTTTGGCATAAACGTAGGGTTAGTTCTTAAAGACACCCTGTCCTGGTGGAAAATGAGGAAAGGTTCCACTGCCATTAGTGCCTGTAATTCTGAAACTCTTCGTGCTGATGTTATTGCCAGGAGCAGAGCAGTTTTCCAAGAGATATATTTTAATTCTGCTGTGTTAGCTGGCTCAAAAGGAGGTAAAGTTAGTTTTTCCAAAACAAAGTTGAGGTCCCAAGTTGGAGTAGGTGCTCTACGGGGCAGTCTTATGTTTTTAGCTCCTCTGAGGTACTGTTTTAACAGAGGATTAGAGAAAATTGGTGGATCCGTGTTGTAATGAGCAGAGATGGCAGAGGCGTGGATCTTGATGGATGAGAAGGAGAGGCCTTTGTCCAGCATCTCAGTTAAGTATTGTAGTATCTGAGGAATGTTTGGGACAAGAGGGTCAAGGCTGTGAGCTTGGTTCCAGGCACAGAATCTCTTCCATTTATCTGAATAGGCTTTCCTGGTACTAGGCCTTCTGGCCTCCAGAATGACATCCATAACAGCTTTGGAGAGAGGCATTGCTTGCTTGACTAAGGAATCTTCCATGCAGCTAGGTTTAAGGTCTTTAGCTGGCTGTGTAGTATTTGATTGTTGTGCTGAGTCAGCAGATGTGGGATTTGAGGCAAAATCCAGGGTGGTTCTTGTGCTAAGCTCCTTAAGATTGGGTACCAGTGCTGGCGTGGCCAGTCTGGTGCAATTAGGATCATCTTTGGCTCTTCTTGCTGGTTTTTATGAGTACCTTTGGCAGGAGAGGTAGCGGTGGGAAAGCATATACTTGTAGGTTCTCCCAGCTGAATGAGAGGGCATCCACTTTCCATGCTTGTGGATGATAACTCCTTGTGCAGAATTTTTGTAGCTGGCAGTTTATTGGGGATGCAAACAGATCTATGTCCGGGCTCCACCATTTCTGTGTTATCATTCTGAATATTTGTGGATTCAATTCCCATTCGTGGGGATCCATGATGTTTCTGCTTAAGTCGTCTGCCAGTGTGTTTTTCTCTCCTGGCAGGAATTGTGCTTGCAGATGAACTTGAAGGCTTATAGTTGTGTTCCACAAGATCATGGCTTGTCTGCATAGGGGGTTGGAGTGAGTGCCCCCTTGCTTGTTTATGTACCACATAACTGTGGTGTTGTCTGTCTTTAGCAGTAGTTGTCCTGGATGCAGCAGGTCCTTGAAAGCTATAAGGGCCTTTTGTACAGTTAGCATCTCTTTTTGATTGATGTGAAGATGCCTTTGTTCTGCAGGCCACGTGCCCTGAATACATTTGCCTGCCATGTGTGCTCCCCAGGAATAATCCAATGCATCTGTTGTCAGTGTTTGCCTGGCTGTGGGATTGTGTGAAAGGCTGTCCCTTGTTGAGGTGACAAGCTTGAGCCCACCATTGAAACTCCTGTTGAAGGCAAGGGATAAGTGGTATAACTGTTTCCAAACTTTGACAGTGTTGAGACCATACATTCTTTAGGTACCATTGTAGTTTCCTCATATGCAGTCTGGCATATGGAATTAGTAGTATGCAGGATGCCATGTAACCCAAGGCCTGCAGAATTTTTCTTGCAGGGAGTTGGGTCTTTGTTGCCATCAATTGAAAGTATTGGGTCAGTTGTCCTTGCTTGTCTGGCGTGAGATAAGCCATCTGGGCCGTTGTGTTCAAGCTGGCACCCAGGAATATAATCTCTTGTGAGGGCACTAGTTTTTATTTCTTTTCGTTTACTGTGTACCCCAGGCAACTTAATAACTTTTTTACAAACGCCAGATGCTTTAGAAGAATGTCCTTGCTCTCTGCTTGAATCAGGCAGTTGTCCATGTACGGATAAATTTGAATTCCTTTCTGTCTGCAAAATGCAATTACTGGTGCCAGGCACTTTGTGAAGACCCTGGGCGCAGTAGATAAGCCAAAGGGCAGGGAAGAGAATTGGTAGTGCCTCGAACCAGCTATGAATCTGAGGTATCTTCTGCAGTTTTGTCTGATAGGGACATGCAGGTATGCCTCCTTGAGGTCCAAAGTCAAGAGCCATGCTTTCTTGCCCAGCATGGGAAGAAGCTGCTGTAGTGTCAACATTTTGAATTTCGGAACATCCAGGTAAGTGTTTAGCGATGAAAGATCCAGAATGGGCCTCCAGGCTTTGTCCTTTCTGGGTACCAGAAAGAGTCTTGAGTAAAATCCTTGTCCTTGCTCCTGTGATGGCACCTTTTGTATAGCTCTCATATCCATGAGTGCTGTAATTTGTTTTTGAGCCTCTGCCCATTGATTTGGTGGCAGATTTGGCATTCCTTTTAACCTAGGCAGAGTGTGAAAGTGGAACCTGTAACCTTGAAATACAATGTTGAGAACCCATTTGTCTTTGGTGATCATTTGCCAATTGTGGTAGAAGAGTGCCAGTTTTCCTCCCAAGGGGGATTTGTTTGGCAGCTGTAGTGGGAAGTCATTGGAGCTGCTTTTTATATGGTTGGGGCCTGTCTTCCCCTTCTTTCTGGCCTGATGCAACCCATTGTCGAGGCCTGTAAGGACCTTGTGTTTGACCTCTACCTCTTGGACGTCTGTATCTTCCCCTTTGAGGTCTGTCTGTAATTGGAAAGGACCAATTCTTAGTTGGCCAGTTTCTGCTAAATCTAGGAGGCTGAACCTGTAAGAAATCATTCACCGTTTGCATAGATTTTGCCTTATCCTCCATTTTCTTTAATACCTCTTCTGCCTTAACTCCAAATAACATATCCTGCTGCAAAGGTGCATCCAATAATTTTGCTTTAACATGATCTGGTAACGTATGTTCTTTTAACCAAGCATGTCTTCTAATGACAGAGCCTGTAACTGCTGCTCTGCAGGAGGCCACTAGAGAATCAAAACCACATTGCAAAGCATGCTTTCCCACTTGTTCAGCTGCATGCAATAAATCCTGCATTTCTTTAAAATTAGGAGGATCTGATTCTGGAAGCATTTTTTGTTTTAACTGAGACAGTAAAAATTATTGCTAAAGTTGCAGATGTATATACTTTCTTTCCCCATCTGTCTAATGCTCTGGAATCTCTGTCAGAGGGAACTGTATTCTTGGCTGATGAGGCCTTAACTCCTTTGGCTCCCTGAGAAATAGTTTCAGGGTCAGCTACAGGGCTTTTATACAGAAATTTATGTGAGTCAGGGACTCTGTAGTATCTGTCAGGTTTAACATGGGCTGGAGATAAGGAATCAGGATTTAAGCTGGATTCAGTATACACATCATCCACAATATCTAACTGGCGGAATAGCAAGGGGTCTGTGTTGAGGTAATAAAAGGAAGTCTCTGAGCCTTTTCTTGGATTCTGAGTAATCCTGGCCTTCCCAGTGGAAATGCTCCCTCATGGTATGTAGGGTTTCCCCAAAGGAGTAGTCCTCAGGCGGTGAGGCTGATGGAATTGATTCCTCAGCATCAGAATCCTCATAAGGAGGTAAAGAGTATCCTAGGTCTGAGGATGAATCAGAAGAGATGGGCACCTGGTCAGATGAGTCATAGTCTGCATCCTGTCTAGGCCTTTTATCAGGAGGGGGATGGGACCCCCTGATCAGAGTGATTAGGTCTTTGGCCATTTTGAGCATTTGTTTCTTAGGCATGGAGGCCTGTCCTGGAGAATGCTGTATTTGTTTCTTTGATTTTAAAGGAGGCTTAGACTTAGCTGAGGGTTTAATGCTTAACTGAGTAGGTCTGAAGACACCCTCTGAAGCTGTGGGTTGCTCAGCTACTCCGGATCCCTCTGAAAGGTTAGTCTCGGTAGGCTGAATAACTTGTGCATCCGAAGGCCCAGCCATCTCCACATGGGAGTCAGAGGCAGCCTGTGGTTCTACAGAAGTGGTCATCAGGGGCTGCAAAGGCACCTCGCTGAAAACCGGAGAACCGGCGACTGGCCTAGAAGAGGCTTCGTCGTCAGTTTTGGGCCTCGGATGCCTATCCTTGTCTTTGCACTTTTTGTGTATTCCGGTCGTCGGAAGTTCCGACGGCATGGTATAATTCAATTTTCTACCAAAATAATGTCGGGCAAAATCAAACCGACGTTTAATAGTGCGCTTGTTAAACCGAGCACAAAACCGACAACCAGAGATGTCGTGGTCTGGGCCTAGGCATGGGATACAATAGGAATGGAAATCCTTATGAGGTATTTGCTTCCCACAAGAAATACAATTATTAACTTTTACTGACATCGGTCTGAAGCAAGAAAAAGTTTCCCCAACGGGGTACTTAGCTTTGTAGAAGACTTTGGTTCTGGATTCGGAATGAAAATCTCAGGAGTCGGCCGACCGGCACTTGCGAACTGCTTTTACATTGGGCACCGCGCAGCAAGAAAGACTGAAGAAAATGGCGTCGGCTGCATCTTATATACCCTTGTTGCACTGACATCAGGGAGGAGGTGACAGCAACCGACGCCGGACCAAGATTTTGTAACTCAGGCCGACTGGGGAACCGCCTGACGGCAGGATAACCCAAGTGTAATGACTGCAGCAGTGTAACACGATGAACATCAGAGGAATAAGTAAAAAAATATGCCTCAGCCTATGGCTTGTGACTCTACAATAGCCTTAAGCAGGCTATCAGACAACTTGACGTCTTCTGCCTGCAAGTTCCCTGGTGTGCTAGTACCAAACATGTGTGTGACAAGAGGGACAGACATGTCCTCCAGGGCTGTACCACTGCCTGGTTCAGTTATGATAGAACCAAACTGTTTAGGTGCAGAGAAGTCAGGGGTGCAGAATCTGTTGGCAGGGATAGTACACCTTCAACCAGGGATTCTGCCACTAGTGTAATGCATGCAAAAAGGAGACAGATGACCCGCCATATTGCAGGGCAACAGTCTTTGATTGGGTTTCCACCTGAGGTGATAACTATGGCTAGATGCATTGTTCTGGCCGGTTACTACTGGTTGCAAACTCGGTTTATGACTAATGTTGGGGATCACATCCCTGTTCAACCATTCAGGAATCCCAATTTTGAAAGGAATTCAGAATCTGCCATTTCAGAAGTGTTAGAGTCTGATGAGTCAGCTTCCTTGAAGGACGACCAGGAGCAGATGTTTTCTTTTTCCCAAATGCTGGCTAGATTTAGGGATGTATTTAATTGGGAGTAATCTTTAGCTGCTCCTGAGGTCAGCATGGTATATGATCTTTTGGTGGATGAGGCTTACGTGGCAACCTTCCCTCCATTAATCCCATCACTGCAGGATGACTTTAAGAAAGTTTATAGTTCTCCTCTACTGAATGAGCCTATGCCGAATAAAGGATTTAAAAATTCAGGGTGTACTTGACCCTACCTGTTCTTCAAGCCCTCTTGTCTGCGGATCCTGCTATTGCGACCCCAGTGACATCATCGAACAAAAGGAATATGTCTTCCTCAAACCCAGTCCCTTCAAATACATTAGGCAAGGGGCTAAAATCTCAGGAAAAGAAGTTGGCACTGTCCAGCACAGAAGCCTTTAAGGGTGTTTAACTACTAGTGTTTTATGTGGAAAATTGTGTTGAAGTGTATGGAAAGTTTAGAATAATTTGTCACATCATTAACTGCTGAGCAAATAGTCTATGTCAAAAATATTGTGTCTAATGTTTCTCAATTGTCTAAATATGCATTAAAGGGTGAAATGAAAGGGGTTGATTCCGTTTCTAGAAATGCAGCAATGTCTGCAGTGATAAGAATGTATGCCTAATTACACAGTCAAAAACTTTCTGATGAGTTAAAAAATGACATTATGAATGCTCCACTTGATTCTGATTGTGTGTTTGGTACAGCAGTTACTCAGATCATTAAACACTGAGATGACAGAGGTAAACTGACGCAAGGGATGTCTAAAATGCTCTACATTCCCATGCTTCTCTCAAAAGGTTCATAGGTTGGTACTAGGCTATCGGCCCTAGGGCCTATACAAGCCTAGCCATAACAATTCCCTGGCTATTTCTTCCCACACTATTTACTTCCTTGGACCCCTGTCTACCAGGGCGACTGACGTGATCCCCGGGGTGAATTTCCTTTCTCCCATCCAATTGTCAAGGTTCCTTTTGAAGAGAGCCAAAGAGGGGCTCTGCTTGACATGTATGAGCAGTCGATTCCAGAGTATAGGACGTCTCTGGGACAGGAATCTATCCTTCCAACATGTCCTGTTTATTGTGGTGACAAGGTTTAGGTCCCTAGAGCGTGTAGCTCGGAGGGATTGGGATTTCTTTAGGTGTAGCATGTCCAACAGCTCTGGGTTTAACATAGCTTTATATGTTAGGCAGAGATCTCCTCGGAGTAGGCGATATGCTACAGAGTAAAGCTGGAGTTTTTTGAGACGGTCAGTGTAGGGCATCTGTTTGAGGCCAGTAATCCTCTTTGTGAGGTACTTCTGTGGCCTTTCCAGCTGCTGCAGATGTCTTGTGAAGTACATTCCAAAAGGGGCGTTATACTCTATAATGGGTCTAATGAGTGCCGAGTAGAGGGGAACAATGACCTCTTTTTTCCTGGATGAGAACCCTTTTGTGATGAGGTGTGCCACATAGAAGGATTTCCTGACTACTGTGGCGATGTGATTATCAAAGGAGAGACTACTGTCCTCCTGGGTCCCAAGGTCTCTTATCACACATTTGGCGTTAAGTAGACTGCCGTTTATGTGGTAGTTCACGGGTACAGAGTTTTTGCCAAAGGGGATGACAATGCACTTTTTGGCATTGAGCTTGAGGCCATGCCTCTGACACCAGGCATCTGTCTCAGTGAGGCCCTTCTGTAGGATGTCCACATCATTTGGGGACTCGACTATGGCTCCTAGTTTGCAGTCATCTATAAACTTCATTAGCCGGAGGCCTTCTGTGTTAGCATGTACTTCAGAGAAGTAGATACCAAACAGGAGAGGTCCCAGGACTGAACCCTGTGGTACTCCACTTGTTACTGGTTTGAAGTCAGATTTGGAGTGTGCAATTTTTACAGTGTGGGTTTTGTCAGTGAGCCAGTTAGCAACCCATCTTGTGACTTAGGGCTTTACACCTAGTTTAGCGAGTTTAGCTATAATTCCAGAATGGGGGATGGTGTCGAAAGCCTTGGCGAGATCAAGATAGGCTGTGTGAACCACCTTACCCTCGTCTACGGCTTTGGTGACTGCGTCAAAGAAGTCGATCAGGTTCAGAAGGCATGATCTGCCTTTCACAAACCCAAACTGGGTGGGGTCCAGAGTTTGGAGGTTACCAATGTCTTTGTTTATGAGTTCCATGATGATACGTTCCATGGCCTTGCAGACCAGGCTCGTTAGGCTAATAGGGCGATAACAGATACATTTTGGAGAAGTATTTATGAAGATCCTGTGGAACATAATAAAGATGCTAAATGGAACAATGGAACAGCCAGAGAGATTGAAACAAAGATAAGAAAAGCCTCTAATTGGAAAACTCCAGGCCCAGATGCAGTACCTAACTTCTGGTTAAAAGTATTAACATCTTTGCATGAAGATTTAGCCATGAGTAATAACTATTTATAGGCGCATCCCGAACAGGCACCAACTTTGCTAACAACAGGAAAAACAATGCTCCTACTTAAGAGTGAACCTGCAAGCTACCCTAAAAATGATAAACCAATAACTTATCTTCTGTTTACGTATAAACTATACACTGGAATTGATGCTGACAGCATTTATAGTCATTTAGAAGAAAATTCAATTATGGAAATAGAACAAAAGGGCAATAAAAGAAACAAAGGATCATTTGTTATTAAATAAAGTCATAGTGGAGAACTGTGAAAAGGGGAAGAATCTAAACATGGCATGGATTGACTAGCATTTGACAGTATCCGCATTCATGGATAATAGAGTGCTTAAAAATGTATAAGATACATCCTACACTGATAAACTACATCACAGCGACCATGAAACAGTGGCAAACCACTCTGCAGTTAAGCCATGATAAAGGGGAAATTATTATTCCAGGGATAAAAATCCAAAGGGGGATATTCCAGGGTGACTCTGTCACCGCTGCTCTTTTGCCTTGCTCTTAGCCCATTAAGCTGTTTGCGTAACAGATTAGGTCATGGCTATAATTTGGCTACCAGAAAACAACAGATTATAAAGACTCCTCATCTTCTCTTTGTTTATAACTTAAAACTGTACAGCTCATCAGATGAGGAACTGAAAGCACAACTGCAAGTAGTCAAAACCTTTTCAGATGACATAGGGATGTTATTTGGGCTTGATAAATGTGCAAAAGCAACCTTTAAAGCAGGAAAGCTGCAGCACCAAGAAAACATCAGTTTGAGGCAAGAATGTGATATAAAAGAACTTGAGCAAGAACGAGTGTATAAATATTTGGGAATTGATGAAGGATCAACAATAAAACATGAACAAATGCAAATAAAACTTAGGAATATTTTAGAAGACAAATTAATCCTGAAAACAGTGTTGAAATCTAGAAACAAAATTCAAGCTATAAACTGACATCTAGAAACAAAATTCAAGCTATAAACCAATTTGCTCTTCCTGTCCTAACTTACAGTTTTGGAGTGACTGACTGGCCCCAAAAGGTGTTGGATAGACTAGACAGGAAAATAAGAAGGGTGCTTCATGCTCATCAACTGCTTTATAAAAATCAGTGCATACAAGAGTATATATTCCCCATTCCGAAGGAGGTATGAACCTCATTGAAATTGATTACCTGTACAGATCTGTAATTCTGGGGCTGCATACATATCTGCTGACCTCACAAGACCCAAACATAGTGAGAGTTTTGAAACATGAGGAGAGTGAATCTAAGATGACTTCCGTTCTTACTGTAGCAGAAGCATATTGGCATCAAGTGGGAATGGAAATGAAACCAGAAGTAGATAAAAATCAGGCAGCAACTGAATTTGCCAGAAAACAAAAGAAAGAATATAAGGTGTGAAGGATCAGATGAGAAGGCAAGAAATGTGGAAAATGCATAAATATAGTTGCAAGTATAGAAAACTCCTGGAAGAACCTCATGTTGATCAGAATCGAATACAGGAATGTTTATGGAGAGGCAAATTCAAACCAAAAGATGAGAGATTAATATTGGCGGCCCAAGACAGTAGGCTATGTACATGTTGGTTCAAAAAGTCCACTAAACATGTGGGAGAAACAGACAAATATAGGTTTTGTAAAACAGAATTGGAAACAATCACACACCTTGTTTCTGGTTGTGATACACTAACAGCAGAAGGACTGTATACTGAAAGGCATAATAATGTGGCATGACTGTTGCACTGGGGATTGTGCAAACATTATAATACTGAAGTAGCTGAAAAATATTGGAAATATGAGCCACAAAGCATCATAGAAAATGATGAAGTCTACATCACATGGAATCACTAATTACCAACAGTTCAAAAGACAGATGCGAGAAAACCAGATATAGTGGTCCATGAAAAGAAGACAAAAGTAACATTGATCATTGAAATCTCTACACCCAGTGACTACAGTGTCCTGCATACAGAGCGACACAAAGTCATAAAATATCAGGATTTGCAGTCAGAAATGAGAGCGATGTGAAAGAAAGATACCCAGACAGTTTCAATAGTAGCAGGAGCAGCGGGTCTTATAAAAAAGAATCTACAACCGTACTTAGATATATTACCAATACATGTAACTCCATACGAATTGCAGAATGAGTCTTGCAGGTGCTGCGAAGAGCACTTCTGGCTGACATCAAAGATTGAAACAATACTAATTTCACAAACTTTAATCATTCTTTGACTTAAGAATGAGGTCTAGTCCTGTCATTGTATTAGAAACGCCCCAAATCTGGAGAAATTAAAAGAGAGTATAATGCACCCTTTTGCAGGTACCTCACCAGGCATCTACAGCAGCTGGAGCAACCTCAGAGGCTTCTCATTAAGAAAACACAGGGACTCCAAACAAAGACCTACATGGACAGGCTGAAAGCCCTCTCACTTTACTCTGTATCTTATAGGCTGCTGAGAGGTGACTTGTGCCTGGCCTATAGGGCAATCTCCAATCCTGCCCTAATGGAAATGCTGCACATCTGCAAAGTCAAATGGCTCAAGAGTCACTCGCTCTAGGGATCTTAACCTAGCTTCTGACATTAACAGATCATACTGGACAGACGGGTACGTCTCCCAGAGACTACTGCTTCCCTGGAATAGGCTTCCTAATGATGTAAAACAGAGCTCATCAATGACCCTATTCAAATGCAACCTAGACAACTGGATAGGAGACCGCAAGTGCACCCCTGGTGTGACATCCATGTTACTCATAGGCAGGGGTAGCCGGTGTTGATCACAGACCCATTCTGTTCATAAATTTGTTCTGCGAACTATCCAAAAATGAACAAACGGGGATACTTAGGATTAACATGAGTACGCTTGTAAGGTTCTAAGACCACTAGCCTAGTGACCTCCTATGAACCTGTGAAACTATAATCTGTAAAGATCATTTAATAACACCTATACTCTGGGGCATCCTGTGTTACCTGGTTTACAAATGACTACAAAAAACAGTTGCATGGACCCATTACTTTCATGTCTGCATCACTCACCATGGACATAAGGCAGAAGATTGGTTTGCATTTCTCTCCGACAACTCACAAAATAAACTGGAAGTAAATTCAGAAGTACTACAAGAATATAAATTATACAGATTATGTTTACAAATCCTGGAGTTCAAGGGAACTCTCTGTATGTATTTCGAGTTGCTAGGGTAATCAAATTCACAGGAAGTTTCCCAGTCCTTAGAAAAACATCAAGCATTCTAACTTCTAGAACTTATCATAATGGCAGACTAATTGTTGCCAAGTATTCCTAACATTTCTACAACAGTTTCTGTACGTTCTTGACATTTTGGAAACAGCAAATTAAATCAGACACTATGAAAATCTATGCAAATGAACAGAAACATTTTTGTTTTGTTTGAGCTGCTGAACATGTCTACCATTCCTTTTGATTATTAGTTTATCAAGTTTTGTTTCAATAGAAAATCCATTTGATAAGAACATTACCTGTATTTCCAAATAGGCATACACTCTCTATATCATTATACAGCAGAACACAATGGTTCTTCAGTGCATGTTCAGTTCTACATTGGCATTCTCTCCCAGTATCCATACTAACAGCATTCTCTCTCAAACTCCATTGTTAAATATCCTTAGAATTGTGGGTCTGGCTCACAGGCTGCAGTCAGAACTTTCTTTATTTGCCTTTCTCTAATGCAGTTCTTTAGCTCACATGAGCATTTGGGGGGGGGGGGGCGTGTAGCCCACTTCAGAGTCTCTATATTAGTCATCTCAAGCTGACAGAAGTCTTCCTCACAGTCCAGGCTCTGAAGGCACTGTTGTAGCTAAGCCTCTGCAGAGATGAAGACTCATTCCAACTGTCTATGCAGGAAGTGACTGACATTTTGAAATGGGCCAACAACTGAGGAATTTTACAAACAGTGGCCTACATTTGTAGGGAATTAAATGTCCAAGTGGGCATGGCAAGTCATGGTTTGTGCCACTTTTTAAGGTTTCACATGAAAACTGCTCAGGTGGTCGTCACAAAAAAATGAGGCATTCTGCTGTCAAAATGTATATATTTTGGGAGAATATACTGCTATCTAAGTTCTACTACTTTTAGTATACAAACAGATGAGCGGGCAGTAGACATGTTTTCGGTGGAATGGCATGAAATCTATTAAATATAATCACCCAACCCCCATCATCAGTTGTTAAGAGTATTGACCAAAAAAGTACTCAAGCAAAACTGTTACAAGGACAAACACCATGTCACGAACCTTCTTTTAATGTTGTTCACAATAGTAAAAACGAAAATGCAGGTAAAAACAGTGACAGTTAAGCGCTTTCACCCAGGAATCTCCCGAGCTTCATCAGAACATAAGAATAGGAATATAATGACTGTTTTTATGTCATTCAAAGCAATTAACACCAATGGTTTAATCTCATGCATATTAATGAAGCTGATGTCATTAATAAAATCCCTTAATCCATGGTTGTTGAACATGTACTGTGTGTATTAAAAGTTATACAATCACTTTTATAAAATAAGCCATTCAATAATAATTCTTTAAGCTAAACATTCATTTCTAAACTGTTGAATGTATTAAAAACATACTGCTCAAACATATAATTTAGCTGCCCTTAACTTCAGGACACTATTTATACTCAAATGGTCATTTAAACCTGCTTTTTTAGTTCCATCTAATTTTAGCTGCCACCATAATTCTTTGTATTCTAAGCAGACCTCCCATAGACCACCCCTTGCATCTTGTTTTACTTGCTCTAAAACAAAGAACTTAAAATTGCTATCTGGACATTCTGTCTGTTGCCTGTATAATGCGTTAGTGTCTTTTTTCAAAGAAACCTCGTACATGTGTTCATATATGCGCCTTCTCAAAGGCCTCTCAGTCTTGCCTATGTAGAAACTATTACATACTTGACAAATACTAATATAGACCACCCCCTTGCTGTTACAGTTGAAATGCTCCTTGGCCCTCATCTTAAACTTCCTAGAAGGAATATTAATACTGTCTTGTTTCAAAATGTTACCACACTGTTGGCAAAACCCACACTTGTGAATACCACAAATCTTTTGGGTTCTGCCTACCATGTTCTCTGTTCCATGATGTTCCAACATCTCTTTGATGTTCATATCCCTTTCCTTTATAAACATAGGTGTCGGGGGGGGGATTAAACCAGATTTAAATGACCATTTGAGCACAAATAGTGCTCTGAAGTTAAGGGCAGCTAAATTATAGGTTTGAGCAGTATGTTTTTAATACATTCAACATTTTAGAAATGAATGTTTAGCTTAAAGAATTATTATTGTATGGCTTATTTTATAAAATTGATTGTATAACTTTTAATACACATAGTACAAGTTCAACAATCATGGAGTAAGGGATTTTATTGACATCAGCTTAATTAATATGCATGAGATTAAACCATTGGTGGAAAATGCTTTGAACGACATAAAAACAGTCATTATTTTACTATTCATATGTTCTGATGAATCTCGGGAGATTCCTGGGTGAAAGCACTTAACTGTCACTGTTTTTACCTGCATTTTCATTTTTACTATTGTGAACAACATTAAAAGAAGGTTTGTGACTTTAGAGTGGTGTTTGTGCTTGTAACAGTTTTGCTTGAGTACTGTTTTGGTTATTGGTCATTTTTGGCATCATAGCAGAGTCACCGGAACCTTCAGCATCAGCTGCTGGGGTTATTTTAGAGAATTCTCTATCCAGTAGCAAAAAAATGGTCACTCAGGCCGAATTTCAGAGGTTGATGGACTTGGTAAAGTGGATTGCGGCGAATCAGCCAAACCAATGTAATATGTTGAACACTAGTCTGCCTGGAAATCAGCAACAGTTTCTGGCAGAAGGATTCCACCAGTCACAGAGCGCGAATGCGACGTCGACAGGAATGAGTAATGGTGGACCAGGGCTGAACAGCCAAGTAACGAGAGGTATTACAGCTTCATTAATCGGAAACAATGCGAACAAATGCTTTGGAAGGGGAACAAATGCATCTAATAACACCAGTAGTGACTTTGACTTTGAGGCTTGGGCTGGTAAGCAGTTTAATTTTTTTGAAATACAACAGCTCAGCGCAGAGACTTACACGGACACTTGGTGGTATTTAAAAACAAGTTAATGCAACTAAAGGGGTTGCAGATGGAAATAGACTACCTTAACCAATGTATAAATGTAAGGAGAGTTCCTAAGGGATTAATAATTGTTAAATACCCCAATAATGTGGATGTGAATAGTAATTATCATAAGGAATTAATTGAATTGTTTAACAATTTTGGTATAGAACTTTTAAAGTTGATGGTTAGAATTTATTGTGAACAAAGAGATAAAATGCTGAATGAAGTTAATAACTGGCATGTGAAATTAACTGCTGATTTAATGTTTGATGCGGAAAGGGTCAAATATGTTAACATTTTCAATGAAGTAGATAAACACTGCAATAAAGTATTGGAAAGAAAAAATTGGGAAGATGAATAGGGATTTGAATGAGTACAGGGAAGGAAGAGCGTATCCCTTACCACCTAGAAGTACTGAAAGGTTGAACAATGAGATGGGATATGAGAACAATGAGGTGTTTAACACAGTTAATGAGCATATTCCAACTAATTTTGGGCAAGACCCTTTAGACCTTTTAGACAACCCACCCACCCTACCCAGGAGAAGCGAAAAGCTGGCGGAAAAACAAAGGGCCAACAACCATTGGGAATACAGGAATATATATATACAACATGGGCAGGGGAGGGGGGAATGCAAGGAGAGGATATTACAAGAGTCTTTTACAAGTGCAACCAATGGAATTAGAGGTTTTCCAGACAAGTGAAGATGAAAATATAATGAGGACACACTCGGGTATAGTAAACACTAAGGATAATTTTCATATATTTAACTATACTGATTTAACAGTGAGACACTTTTTTTTTTCAACTTTTTACTAAGGGATTTCAATATGTCCCTACTAGACCTTTAAGAACAGTGAATACCCTTATTGAATTGAATTTGTTTGTGAGGAAAATGAACCTTAAATGTTTATTCAAGGACACTAAGGCAGGTGGCAATGTCATGGTTAGGAAAAGCATTTGCAATTCCCCTTTAAACCCCACCTTGAAAATATTTCAGGAACTGGTGGAAAGTGAGATCATGAAAATCAACAATACTACTATCAATTTTTTGGAATGTGATAAAAACTTGGTTGATATGTTAAAAACTAGAGGATGTAGGGTTATGAAGCCCAACAAAGGGGGTGGGTGGTGTTGATAGATGCCATTGACTATGAAACAAGCATGCTGGAAATTTTAAGTGATAATAGTAAATACAGTGCAGTTTCTAGAAATGAGATTTTTATAGTTTATTCACAGGGCATTACTGATAAAAAACTTTTGGATTATTTAACAGTAACTAGACCTAAGATACCAGTGGTGTTTGCAATTCCTAAAACATATAGAAAGACCACCTTTCAGATCCATAGTTGCCGGTGCGGGCTCTAAACTTGAACCTTTGGCCAAATATATAGACCAAATTTTGAAAGAATATGTAACATCTTTGCAGCATATTTCTAAGGATTCCTGGGATTTTTTAAGTAAAGTTACTCAGGAAAAATATGGTGAGGACCTGTGCATGGCAACAATAGATGTTGACTTATTTCCCGGTATTCTCCATGACGAGGTGTTAGAGTGGTTCCAGGATATTCTTATGGAAGTTAATTACTTAAACAATGAACAGAGGAACTTAATAACAATGTTTATGGAAACAATATTAAGAATAATTTTATGTTTTTTTTGTGGTGAATACTACAAATAAGAGAAAGGGGTTGCTATAGGGGCCCCATGTGCCCCGTTGCATACCCTCCGCCAAACTTCTTGGTGTCACCATCGATGAACACCTAAAATTTAACACTCACATCCAGCTAAACATCAAGAAAACCCACATAAAACTAGACCTACTGTACAGAAACAACCACTTCCTCTCTCCCTCTGCCAGACAAACTCTGGCCACTACCTATCTCCTCCCCTCTCTTTTGTATGACACTCCTCTGCTTACTGATTTATCTTCCACTCTTGCCTCCAAACTGGAAGTCATCATCATCATCATCATCATCATCCCCTTTTTCCCATTTACATGGGGTCGGGGTATCGTATTAACTGTCGCCAACTCTCTCGATTCAGTGCCACTCTCCTGCCTTCTTCAACACTCATGCCTGAATGTCGCTGATCTTCTTTCACACAATCCATCCACCGCTTTGCTGGACGCCCTCGCTTCCTCTTACTTTCTTCCTGTCTGTCCCAAATCTCCCTCACCAGATTGTCTTCTGCTTTTCTACACATGTGCCCATACCATCATAATCTGTTTTCTTTGACCTTTATTGCAATTGGAGCTACTTTGGCTTCTGCTCTTATGTCCTCATTTCTTCACCTGTCCCGCAGTGTGCATCCTACCACCTTTCTCAGGCACTTCATTTCCATCACCTCCAGCTTCTTCAACTGTTCTGCCTTTACTGCCCAGGTTTCTGTACCATACAGTAGTACTGGTCGCACCACTGTCTTGTACACCTTACTTTTCAGCTTCTTTGGCATTCTTCTGTCATATACTACACTTGATACTCTATGCCAGTTGGCTGCAGCCCCTCTGATTCTAGCTTTGACCTCTTCATTCAGACTACCCTTCTCCTCAACCACCCCTCCCAGATACTTGAAGCTGTTTACCTGTTCCACTATCTTCCCATCTATCTCTATTCCCAGCTTCTTCTGATTTCCCCAATCTGCTGCCATTACCACTGTCTTATCTGTGCTTAGTTTCATCCCATGTGCCTTCAGATTTGCATTCCATTCTCCTATCCTTTGCTGCAGTTCTAGATCAGAGTCTGCCTGTACTGCCACATCGTCTGCATACAGCAGCTTTGTTGCTCTGACCCCTCCAACCTGTTTGCTGATGTAGTCCATTACCAGTATGAACAGCAGTGGGCTCAGAGCTGAACCCTGGTGTACACCCACTCCCACTGGGAACCCCTCAGTGAGGCCAAACACTGTTCGTATTTGAGTCACTGGGTCCTTGTACATAGCCTGTACTAATTCTACCAATGTTTCTGGGACTTCAAACCACCGCAGTACTGCCCAGATCAGCTTTCTTGGGACCTTGTCATATGCTTTCTCCAAGTCCAGGAAAGCCCAGTTTGACTCTCTCCTCTTCTCTAGTTTCTTCTCAAGTATCTGTCTCATTGCAAACATCGGGTCAATTGTGCTGCATCCTGATCTGAATCCGAACTGTTCATCTCCCATCTTACATTCTACTATTCTGCGTATCCGTTTATCAATCACCCTCTCCAGAACTTTCATGCAATGTGGTAGGAGTTTGATGGAAGTATGCTACAATAAAATCTCCAGATTCGCTACCAAGGCCAAATCCTCCTCTCATCACTGTACCTCCCTTCACTCTTTAAACTGGCTTGAACTCCCCAATCAACTTGACTTCCTCCAAATCACCACAGCCCACAAATTATTATTCCAACCTACTAGCTACCCTGCACTATCTAATATTCTACAACCATATACCCCTCTCAGATCCCTTAGATCTACTCATCACAGCCCAATAACCGTCCAAAAACCCAAGCGCCCAGCTGGTCAGCTTCTACTATCCTTTTCCTTAGCTAAAAAATGGAATGCTCTGCCCTCCACACTGAGGACCTGTGACAACTTTAACACCTTCAAAATTCAACTTCATTCCTACCTCTATCTACACAGGAAACATAACTGTACTCTCCATCCCATACCTCCCAAGTTCTCCTCTTCCTTTACTCCTGGCTAACCCTCTCACCTTCCTAAATTCTCTCACATATATAGAGTATATATGTAACTAAACAGTGACATCTAGCCATGATACTGTTATGCCTGTCTTTCTCATGAACAAATCTATAATTTTTGTACTCTGCATTGAATACTACCTGTCGATTGTAATGCAAGTTTTTCTTTGTAATTCATCATGTAATGTAACTTTTGTATTGTGGAGCTTTTCTCCCCGTGCCTCCACTGACAATGGCCTCCCCGAGCCCAGTGGACCTCCCTGGTCATCAAACTGGAATAAATAAATAAATAAATAAATATAAATAAATTGTATGGCTTATTTTACAAAATTGATTGTATAACTTTTAATACACATAGTTCAAGTTCAACAACCATGGAGTAAGGGATTTTATTAATGACATCAGCTTAATTAATATGCATGAGATTAAACCATTGGTGGAAATTGCTTTGAATGACATAAAAACGGTCAATATTTTACTATTGTTATGTTCTCATGACGCTCAGGAGATTCCTGGTTGAAAGCGCTTAACTGTCACTGTTTTTACCTGCATTTTCATTTTTACTATTGAGAACAACATTAAAAGAAGGTTTGTGAATTAAGAGTATTGCACAGAAAGCTTAAGGCTCATCTTTGACTTCCGATGGCTTATAAGAGATGGTTTCTGGTCATTGCATTTTGAGGTCCTGGCAGGGGTCTCTAGTGCTCAAGAAATGCAGCTATTTCAATCTGTGGACATAGCTGCTGCACTAATCCCTTTTTCTCCACCTCCTTATCTCATGAGTAGTCAGAGGTCTTGGAAGCTAAGTAGAAACCATCCACCTGGGTAGTGTATACAGCCATATAAAAAGATGCTCCATTTCAGATGTTAAATATTTTCTTCTTCCACAGTTTGTCAGTCTGTATTTTAACCTGCTATATCTCTGGTACCTCTCTGATCTTAGTGATAGCTATTCCATTATCAAGTTACATGTTTTTGCCTTTATGGCCTAAGTTGATTTAGGAGAAGTGGTACAGACTGAGATGATTAAATGATTTTTAAAGAATATTCTTCACCTCCCCATCACCACCACTATGGGAAAATAACATCTCCACCATGGGATCCTGACTTCATTGCTGACATGTTGTCACTGCCACCCTTTGAACAAGGAAATCTGACAAGAGTTGAAATTTGTTTACTAGAAGACTGCCTGAAGGCCATCACTTCAGTCCATCAAATTCTTGAGCTACAGGTGTCTGTGTGTATGAAGCCTGGTTTCACCTTCCTTACAAAAAGTCATCACTTTCTCTTCAAGGTAGTCTTTCATCTTTCATTCAGTCAACTTTAAGTCTTGGTCATTTCACTGGGACACATAATACAAGGAATATTTCCTTCATGCCCTGGAACTCACCAACAAGTTGCACTTCTATCTCTCTAGGCTGTGAAATGAAGTTGAAATCATATAACTCAACTGTCCCAGAGTTTTCCAATTTTTTTCTCCTTTGCTCCTGACAAGGAGTGTTTCACAACATGCAAGATCTGCAGACAGAGTTGTCATGTGCATTATTTTCTATTACCATAAGTGGAATAGATTTCTCTCCATTGTGGTTACTTGGAACATTTCCAGAATATGTCTATACCAGGCAGCTGTGCTCTGCCTGCCTGGGTGCTGGTTCAAACCTTTACCTACCAGTGAGGTTTGCTTATCCATTCTAGGACTACAACATCTTTGTCCTTGTGTCCTGCCTTTTTTTTTTTTGCATCCATGCATCTCCTGCCAGATTTAAATTTATTTTAAGACCCTGCATGTTATTTTGTACAATATTTTGACTCAGTGGTGAAAGCCTAAAAGAAGAAAGAACAAATAGGTGAGTACCAAATGTATCATGTGATCTTCAAGAAGGGCTTCTGCGAAGGGTGCCTTATTTTCTCTGTCTATCCCCCTACAGTTATGATATTTAGGCTGCTATTGAAGCAGTGCAGAGCTTCCATGTGTAGCAAATATTTCTGATTTTAAGTTCTTGCCACTGCAATTCCTTGTAAATGAAATCCAGTTTAAGTCATTTTTAAGAACTAATGATTATAATGGTGGGCACTTTTCTAAATTTGGGTACATTATCAACATTTGTTGGCTAAAAGGCACTTGCAACAGCAAGTGACAGTGCAAGGTTTAATTAAAGATGAGCAGTCTGAGAGGCACAGAAGAAAGTACTAAAGTCACTTGTTTCTATAAAAAAATTAGTTATGTACTTACCATAACGTTCCATCTGTGCTGCCCATTATCATTGTTCCTCAAATGATGGGTTCAGATCCGATCTTTAGATCCGACTCAACCATTACTAAAGCTTGTGGTAACCAAAAAGCTCTCAAGCCTTATCCATAATGCACCATCCCTAAGCAACCTCAGATCTTGTTTGCTGATTTTTCCAGAAAAGGAATTTTTACCATGAATAAATATTGGAGACATAAAATTATATGTGCTCAAGTAAATGAAGACACTCTATCTGGAGCTCAACAGAAAGGACAATGATGTCACTCTAACAGCTCATTTATCCAGAAGTTTGTGAACAGAAGGGATGGGTCTGGTGGGCAGAAAACTGAGGAAGATCTAAAATGGTCAACTAACAATGGCAAGAAAGGACTACACAAAAGTGTAGAAGGCAAAAGGATAGAAAAAGAAATCGGCAACGACAAACTGTACAATAGACAGAGACAGAAATAAATTGCCAACAATGGTAATTGAAGAGATACGAAAACATATGATGGTAAGGGATGAGTAATATATGAAAATATCAGAAAATATTAGAAAATATAAAGTTTTAGAAGATATAAATTGCAGAAAACTATCACTTATCTGTGAAAGCTTAAGAACTAGGCTGACAACGTCTTTTCGCAAAAAGCGGCAAACAAGATCTGAGGTAGCTTAGGGTTGGTCCCGCTCACCAGGCTGAACAAGGAGAGGGTCACGGTGAGCAGCCTGTCGGGTGCTAGGATCCGCCACATAACACAAGCACTCAGGTCACTCCAAGGCAAGTACAAATATGACTCAGTCATTGTCCATGCTGGTGTGAATGACCTGAGACGTACCTCCCTGGACTACATGAAAAGAGACATAAAGGAGCTCTCTGAGCATGTAGCCCAGGCCGGTATGACCCTGACCTTGAGGAGCATCTTACCCTCACCAAGAATGATGCCACAATATGAAGACAAGATGATCAATTTCAACAATTGGCTTAAGTACTGGTGTCATTCAAAGGGGATCCAATGCCTGTCAGCTTGGGATGATATGCTCGACAAGCCACGATGCTTCGCTAGGGACGGCTTGCACCTGTCACCCCTGGGCTTTCGGATATTGGCAAAGGCTCTTGCTACCCCCATAGTGCCTTTTTTAGGCAAGGCTCAAAAGACAAACCCACCTCCATAGGTATCACAAGGGATAAGAAACTAAGAGTAATGCTACGCTACTCAACGCCAGAAGTCTAAACCTCAAGATGCATGCACTCGAAACTCTCCTTAGCATGGAGAACATCGATATCTGTGCAGTAACAGAAACCTGGTTCAGGGCTCCCGAGAGCACCCCAGCACTACCAGGTTATACCTCATACCATGCTTTTCGGCCCCAAAACTTGGACCGAACCACAAAAGGAGGGGGAGTATCGATATTCATCAAAGATACCCACACCTCCAGGTTGGTGGCAAAGCATGAAGCATCAGAGACTATCCATGTGCAACTAACAGTGGGTAAAACTGCCTTCCAGTTTATAGCCTGCTACAGACCACCCTCCCAAACCCAGGAACCCCACTCGGCCTTCCTGAGAACACTGGAAAATATGAAGGTCTCTCCAAACACCATTATATTGGGCGACTTCAACTACCCAAACATAGACTGGGAGCATTACTCTAGCTCCAACACCCTAGCCCAAAGGTTCCTAGAATTTATAAACTCAAATGCTATGGAACAACTTGTTACCACTCCCACAAGAGGGAAAACATACTGGACCTGATCATCACCAACATGGGGACTCTATGCTCCAGACCAGAAGTGTATCCCTCACTGGTAAGATCAGACCATAAACTAATCTCACTGGATATTCACATCCCGACCCCACCCCCTGCCCAGAAAACCACAGTGAAAAACTTCTCTAAAGCAAATTTTACACTCCTCAAAACTGAGGTGGAATCCTTCAAAGCCCCTGGGCCTGTGGAAAATACAGCCCAGACCGCAGAATCCTTTATAAACGCATTCTATGAACACCTTCAGGAATGCATGGATCATGCGATCCCAAATAAAACCAAGACCCAATCCTCCAAAGGCAGACGTCCTGTCTGGTGGACCCCAGCCATAAACAAACTATACAATAGAAGGAGGAAGCTACTAAATGATAAAGCAAAATCCCAAAAAGGGAAGGCATCACTGATCAGTATTAGCAATAAAATACGGGCACACATAAAATTGTCTAAGGCCAGCTTCGAGAGAAAAATTGCACAGGACACTAAGGATAATCACAAGGCTTTCTTTAGTTATGTTAGGAACCTGGGTGGTAATTCCCAGATATGCTCAGAATTAGTCCAAAATGACAAAAATACACGAACCCACAGACATTGCCAACATCCTAGCTGACAGGTTCAGCGCAAACTTCTCCCACCAAAAGGGCAAATATCTATCCCAGCAGAGTGCTGCCCCCCTGACATCTCAGATGCTCAGGTAAGAGCCGCCCTCTCCAAAGCAAAAGACACAGCATCAATGGGACCAGATGGTGTCCCGGGCTGCGTCCTACATGAACTCAAAGAAGAGCTAAACCCAAACATAAAACTACTGTTCTATCTCAGCCTTACTACAGGATATGTGCCCAAAGAGTGGCGTACAGCAACAGTGGTCCCTCTCCATAAAGGTGGTGCCTCAACGGATCCTGGAAACTATCGCCCCATAAGCCTGACTAGCTTGGTCTGCAAAGCTATGGAAAGGATCATCATGGACCTCATAAATAAAGATATTGGGGACCTACAAACACTGTATCCTACCCAGTTCGGCTTTGTTAAGGGCAGATCCTGCCTTTTAAACCTGGTTGATTTCTTTGAAACAGTCACCAAGGCCATTGACGAGGGGAAGGTGGTCCACACAGCCTACCTGGACCTCGCAAAAGCCTTCGATACAATACCCCACTCGGGCATTATAGATAAGCTCACCAGCTTAAATATAAACCCCTATGTCACTAGATGGATTGCAAACTGGCTCAAGGACAGAACCCACATGGTTAGAATTGCTGGAGCCATGTCAGACTCCAAACCAGTTAAAAGTGGTGTCCCACAAGGCTCAGTCCTGGGACCTCTCTTGTTCGGTATATATTTCTCGGAGGTACAGGCCAACACGGAAGGACTGTGGCTGACCAAGTTCGCAGATGACTGCAAACTGGGTGCCATAATCGACTCTCCAGCCGACACAAGCATCCTTCAAAAGGGCCTCATAGAAACAGACAACTGGTGCCAGTGCCATGGCCTCAAGCTAAATGCCAAAAGTGTATAGTCATCCCCTTTGGCAAAACAAAGTGCCCACAAATTACCACATAGGTGGAAATCCATTAAGTACAGAAGAAGTAATTAGGGACCTGGGGACCCAAGTTGATAGCAATCTCTCATTTGACAACCACGTGGCCAAAGTGGTTAGAAAAACATTTTATATAGCCCACCTAATCATGAAGGGATTCACATCTAGATCAGGGAGGTCATCGTGCCTCTTTACTCATCCCTCATCAGGCCCATAATTGAGTACAATGCCCTTTTGGGATGTACCTTACCAGACACCTGCAGCAACTGGAAAGACCCCAAAAGTACCTCACCAAGAGGATCAAAGGGCTCAAACAGATGCCATATGCTGCCCGGTTAAAGAAACTCCAGCTCTACTCAGTGGCATACCGCCTGTTCAGAGGCGATCTGTGCCTGACGTATAAAGCCATGTCCAACCCGGAATTAATGGACATGCTGCACCTTAGAAAATCCAAATCCCATCGAGCTACGCTCGAGAGACTTGAACCTCAGCACTGAAATAAATAGGACATGCTGGAGGGACAGATTCATAACCCAGAGGCTCCCTTCACTCTGGAATAAAATCCCAGTCCAGGTTAGGCAGAGTCCCTCATTGACTCTCTTCAAGAGGAATCTTGATGAGTGGATGGGAGATCGTAGGTTTACCCCGGGTATCACTTCTGTGTCACTGTTAGATAGAGGCACAGTATACTAACCTCGAAAAAGGGCATAGCAAAATAAATTTAAAATGGGTGGCGAAAGCCAAACACATTCTGGCTAGGCTTATAAATGCCCTAGGGCAGATAGCCTAGTATGAACCTATGAACCTATGGTACATTATGGGTAAGGGAGAGGCCCGAGAGCTTTTTGGTTACCACGAGCTTTAGTAACGGCTGAGTCGGATCTGAGGATTGGATCGAACCCATCAGTTGAGGAAAGAATGAAAACTGACAACATCTGATCAGTTGTTTCTACTTATGTAAGTTTGGATTTTATTTCATTATTATTTCTACACATTAGTAGCTAGACTGAAAACTCAATGCAAACTACAGTAGCAGCAATGTGTATGATTATGTTCTTTTATCCAAGTCAGAATGAGCCTTTCCTGTCTTTACCTTTTGTTTTTGCATGGAAGGACATGCCAGACAAAGGGTAAGAGAGGATTACATGGTTTCAGTTTATTTCTGACCATAGTCTTAACAGTCCACTATACATTTTATAGCTGGAAATACCCAAGCTTTAGAACTGCATAGTCATTACAATTCTTGTTTACCACTGCATATTTTGAGTACTACAGTAACCAAATACCATCCAGGTGTCATATTATATTTTACTCCAGTCGCTGATAATCAATCACTACCCTTTTTTAAAGACATCCAAGTTCCTGACAAACAGATCCTGTGTATGAATGGGATATTCAAAGGTCCTACATTCAAGTGAAGATAGGTGTCTCACACAGACATCAAAACTTGAAAACAAACAATAGATTACAATGGTACATTAGATTAGCAGTACTGCTGCTGATACTGGATCACCGAATCACATGCCACTAATAGCTTAATTTGTGACTTTGTATGATACTTCTGTGCAGTGGTTTAATTCTACCAGATATGACATGCAGCTCATATCACACATATATATGCTTTTGTTATAATAGGCCAGCAAACAGTTAAAACCAAAAGACAAAAAATGGCCCTTTTCAGAGCATCAGATGCCCTCTTGTCCTTTGCAATCTCCCCTAGCATTCAGAGTCTTTGAGAAACTTCTTTGTCTCCCCTTTCCCAGTATCTTCCAGCACCTATGTAGGTATCCAAGGAGACTGATTGGGGAAAACTCACTGAACTGGCATACAGAGTCTGCAATAGATGCTCCATGTGGTATCTCACAAAAGGTTAATGCAGAAATGAAATGGACTGGATTTAATATGGTACTTAATTTGCTGAATAAAAGTGATCATCTCACACAAGGCATTAATGTAACATTCAGGATTGAGAAAAGGAGGGTTAAATATCTGGCACATCAGGAATTTTATTTAACATGAATATGTCCAACACCTCTGCATGTTAATATACAAGTAATACTGGAAGAAGCCTATAAACAGAATGGTCTTGTTTCAAAGTTGGATACTCAAATATAAATTAATTTTAATGGCTAAAAATGAAATGATACATTTTGCCATTTTTTTTGTCATGTAAAACTTGGAAAGCTTTACTGTAGAGTGAGAAGAGGTAAAATCCAGAAAAGATATTAAACGGAAATCTTACAGGTCTCAGCTGTTTGTAATTTTATGTTAAACATCTCATAGAAATATTTATAAAAAGGTGCCGCTACATTTCATGAGTAGAAATAAAACTAAAATCTCCAAAACCAGCAGTTATCTAATACCACAGTCCAATGCTGCTTCTTTCATTACACAAGAACCAACAATCTCTCTAATCTACTCCTCAGCATTCATCTCCGTTTCTCAAATTCCACTCCTGATCTTCCTTCAAATTCTCTACACCAGCTGCTAAAATATTACATATGCATATTTAATATCATCTGCAGTTTTTCTTATACAGATGATATTATCATCTTATACACTGTGATTTTGTTTTTTTGCATCACAGCTCAAGGATCTGTAGTTCTGTCCTGAATTCCTGCTCTTGTTTGAATGGAGCCTGCAAGTTCTCCATATGTACACATGGAGCTTACCAGATATTTTGATTTCCTTAGAGCTCCCAGGCACATGCAGGCTGATACTCAAAATATCTTGCTCAAACTCTTGCACTTGTAGGTCAAGTCATGACTGAAAAAGAGTTCAAAATAACCATTTCATTTATGCTGTTAAATAAAATTAAAATTAAAAGTTACATTTCTTGTGTTAAGGACCAGTTCTTCTACACATTTAACCAATAAATAAAATCAAAATGAAACATTAATCTAATTAAAATCAAAAAGAAATGTTAATGTGAAAAGTTAATGACTTGTGTATACTCTTTATATTACAAAACGTGGTCAAAGTTCTCTTTATATATATATATATATATATATATATATATATATATATATATACATATATATATATATATAGTCAGCATATACAGCCTTATTTTCAAGGATGATGCAAAGACTAGAAATAAATTTAGGGAGTAAACAAGCTATGGGAATGGGTTAGGGATGCAGTATTCAGGGATGCTGACAAAGATATGAAGAAGATGCAAAAATGCAAAAAGGGAAGGCCAATGTGGCTATACAGAAAAATGAGGTGAGTGAATATTGCAAAAGTGAGGAACGTGGGTTGTGGAAAGAAGAATGCAGGGAGGTGGAGGAGGTACATTACAAAGCAGGAATGCGAAATGGCAGCAAAAGGATTTTGCGGAGCAAATGCATTAGCTGAAAAGTAGCTGAATAAGTAGGTCAAGAGAAGGAACAAGGACTTCTTTAGGTATACCACAGAAAAAAGGAAGGGCATTGCAGATGTGATCAGGTCCAGGAAAGAGGGCATGGAGGTCAGGGAAGTCTAGGAAAAGATGGAGGCACTGAAAAAATACTTTGCTTCAGTATCTTTACAAAGGAAAACAAGTGGATGTAATCATTTTAGGAGTGAAGTAGATACACTGTGGACAGCAGCAGACAGAAAAAAAGAGCCTGAAAGGGAAATGGCTGCTTAAGGCAGAATAAAACACTAGGACTAAATGGGCTCCCTCCTAAGACCCTCAGGAATCTGGTCAGTGTGTTGACATACATTCTGATGGATATCCTCAGTAGATCACTGACCACAACAGCAGTGTGTAAGACCTAGAAGACAGTAAATATGGAGTCCTTATGCAAAGGAAATGAGAGCAATCAAAAAAAAATATCTGAGGAACAGCAAGCCTGTTAGTTAGACAGTGGTAAAAGGATAATTCAAGGAGGGAACCCTGAGGTAATGGCTAATTGCTGGTGGATACCAGCCACCAGAACAACATCCAACATGGGTTCATGGCCATAAGAAGCTGTCAGTCCACTCATTTATGTATATAGGTGAGCTACAGAAGCAATTAAGAGGGAAGTACATGAAGATGTCTTTTCAGACTTCAATAAGCCCTCTGAATTGGTCTCAGACCAGAATCTGGAAAGGTCTGAGATAGGGTCAACACTGAAGAAATAGACTGCTGTATGACAGGAGGTACAGCACCGAGGACTATGCTGAGATGGACAACACCAGAAGTAAAGTAGTCACTACTGGAGTATTTAAGGCTGTAATCTTGGGCAAAGAAGTATGTGTCTGGAGGAATGGAACTGATGGTAGATGAGTAGGAAAATGATCTAGGGCTGCTGACCACAACTAGACTGGAAAGAGGCACGGTGCCAGGGCATCAACAGCAGCAGACTGCACTGGGATGAATCTCAGTGCAACAGACTTCAAAGACAAATGGTAATCCTCCTGTTTTACCAGGCCCTGACCAGCCAACACCCTGAGCACTGTGTGCTGCTCTGAAAGCTATTTAAGTACATGATATCAGACTGCTGGGAGGACCCCCAAGAAAGACACTAAAACAGTGCTTGTGAAGGAGAAAACATACGACCAGAGGCTAGATGAGATAGAATCCTTCTCTTTGTACTTAAGATCATAAAAGACAGTGTACAAGATTTGGGCATACAACATCATAACATGGAGGTATAAAGGGGACATGCTGCACAAGAAGGACAGCTGGGGAGGAGTGGGTAAAGGTAATATGCACCCTGGATTGGTATAAGTACTTTTCTATGGTGAGAGTTATTGGTCCACGGAAGAGACTAACACAATGGGATGTGGATAGTGAATTCAGAGGCATTTAATAAAGCAGAAACAAGTGGAGATGCAGTAAGTAGGAGGGGGAAGACAGGGGAATGTGAAATGCATGTAAAGAGCAGACTACATAGACAGGTATTATCTTCTTTTGCTAGGAAGCAAATAAAATGCAATACATTGTGGTTTTGTGGTTATGCTTCATGACAACATCCAAGAATGCCACATCCCACCTTGCCTAGTCCTGCAAATAATTCTCAATGACTATTTTCATGTGCAAGACTCATTCCTAGCAGTGAGTACACCGTGCCCGTATACTATCACGAAATGTGAAAGTCAATACATAACAATATACTGTTTCCTCTACCCCATTATACCTTGTGATCATAAAAGCTCTCCTGTTTTGCCTTTAATGGTATAGTTTCTTGTGATAACACACAGGAAATATCCACCTGCTTAGACCTATTAAATATCAGCTGTAATCACCTTCAACCTACTTTCTCCTTTCTCCTTATTTAATGACTTCTAAGGCTCCTCTAAGTAAAGATTAATTATTATACATCTGCCAGTTTATTCTAGCTTCCATCTAGTCATTTTACTCCATAAGCTTCACTAAGCATTTATTTATTTATTTTTATTTAACATTTGTTTGAGAGGATAGTCTGAATGGACAACAAATGTCCGTTTTCAGAGAAGTCCTGGGGAGAAAAACTCCATAAGTTTACAGACAGAAGAAAAATTTACAAGAGAGACATTACAGAGCAGTAACATACAGATGGTAGACTTTACAGCTGTTAGTATACAATAAGAGGATATTCCCTCTTTTGGTTGAAAATACAAGTGTACAGAATATACAATGAGAGTAGATAAGAACCTGGTAGAGCATTGCAAGATATTTCACAACTGAATAAGAGTATATAAATGTTTACATTTTCCATATATACATTCAAGCAAATATACATGCAAGAGTATACATACATATATATGCATAGAAATACACACACACACACACACACTATTTATATATATATATTTATATATATATATATACACACACACACACACACACACACACACACACACACACACACACACACACACACATATATAAATATATATATATATATACACACACACACACACACACACACACACACATACATACACTCATATATAGGATATTGCTCACACATGGATAGGTACAGTTAAATGGTGCTGTTTGTGTTGTCCAGGAAAGATGGGGTGTAGAAATAGTAAGTGGACGAGGCTTCAGGGGGTCAATTATAGGTGCACAGATGGTTGGTGAAGAGGTATGTTTTAAGTAGGCTTTTGAAGCAGGGTATGGAGTTTTGTAGTCTGAGGTCAGGGGGGGGAAGGTTGTTCCATATTTTTGCTATTTCATGAGCAAATAGTGATTCCCCGGAGTTGTTTTTGCATGTGATGGTTCTGATTAAGGCTTTGGTGGAGGACCGAAGTTGTCTATTTGAATTGTAGAAGTTCAGCATGCCAGTCAGGTCTGGGTTTTTTTCGGGACAGTACAGAATTAGATGAGCTAGGCTGAGTTGATGGTACCTTAATAGGTTCAGAAATACAAGCCAGTGCAAGGCTTGTAAGGACAGGCAGTGGTGGGATTGTGATGTGGCATTGGTAGCGAATCTAGCAATTTTGTTGTAACAGATGGAAAGTTTATTAAGGTCAGTTTTGTAAAGATTAGTTAGAATTTGGGATGCGTAAAGTAGAGTAGATAGGAGGTGGGTCCTGGCTATTGCAATTCGAGATTTGGTGGTTAGACACCTTTTACAGTGACAGACGGAACCTAGCTTTTTGTGGACTTTAGTGATGGTTGTTGATCTGTGCTTTGTGAATCTGAGTTGCTGGTCAATGGTAACGCCTAGGAGTTTAGCCTCAGTGACAGGGGTGATTTGGGTTTTGTTGGTGGAGAGTATAGAGAAGGTAAGGTTGCTCGTTTTAGTAGAGTGGAATAGCATTAGTTGTGTTTTCTTGGGATTTAGTATGAGTTGTGAGTTGTTAAGCCACTTCTCTATTTCAGAGAAGGCTTCTTTGTTGGGTGCAGAGCATATGAGAGTTGTGTTGTCAGAGTATTGGACTATGTCAGCTTTAGCGGTAGCTGAGTGGAGTTGGTTTGTGAAGACATTAAAAAGAAGGGGTCCTAGAATTAATCCTTGCGGCACACCTAAGGAGTTTGGGAGTGGGGGGGATAGAGAGTTATGCCATTTGACGGATTGTTGGTTATCTAAATAGCTTTTAAACCAGAGGATGGTGAGGTTGTTAAGGTTGAGGTCAGAGAGACAAGACAGTAGTTTATTATGTGAGACTGTGTCAAATGCCTTGGATAAATCTAGGAAAGTAGCTGAGACAAATTTACCTAGATTCCTGTAGGAGTTTATAGTATTGGTGAATTTGAGTAGGGCAGTGGTGGTGTTGTGCGATGGGCAAAATCCGTGTTTGGTTGAGGAGCGAAGGTTGTTGGTGAGGAGATAAGAGAGGAGCCGGTGATGAATACATCTTTCTAGGATCTTAGAGAGGGGTGAGAGAATTGCAATTGGTCGATAGTTGGAAAAGTCTAGGTAGGGGCCACCTTTGTGAAGTGGTATGATATATGAGGTTTTCCAAAGGACTGGAACGGTGTGTTCGGTGATGGATCTATTTATTAGAAGTGAAATGGGATAGGCTATAGCTGTGGATGCAGTTTGGAGGTATTCGGCAGGAAGGTTATTGGATGCAAGGGTGGTTGATTTGAGTCTGGCTAGGAGATTTTGGACAGTAGGGGGTAGGAACAGACTTAAGTGTGAAAGGTATGGTATTGATTTGGGCCTAAGGTGGTGGTGGGGTGTTGGAGGAAGTGATGTTATTTAAGAGTTTGAGTACTGAGGAGGTGAAATAGTTATTAAAGCTGGAGGCTATGTCCAGGTCTGCACCTGTTATATTGGGTGCAGGAGTGGTGCTTCTTCCGGGCTGTAGGATGTTATTTATTGTTGCCCAGAATTTGTGTGGTTTGGTACTGTATTTGTTTTGTTGAGTGATAGTAATTTTGTTTATCAAGCTTAACCTGCTTTTTTGCTTTGTTTCGGAGATCATGAAAGGTTTGCCTAGCTGCGGGTGATATGGTGTGGCACCAGGATTTCCAGAATTTATCCCTGGCTCTAAGTAGGGCTTTTGTGGTTTTCTGGAGCCAAGGGGTTGGGTTGCTACGTATCCTGATAGTTTTTAATGGGGCTAGTTGGTTTAGGATATTTAGGAATGTGGAGTTGATGTAAACAACTGCTTTGTCTATTTGCTTTTGATAGGAGACCAGTTGCAATGTTGCCAGGCTCTTATGAAGTGGTCTCTAGGAAAACTTTTGTTAGAGCGGGTTTGTAGAAGGGAGGGAGAGTTAATTATTTTAAGTTTTTGCCTAACGATAAAAGTGGGGCTGTGGTCGCTCAGAGAGTTTGGTAGGGTGCCACACTGATGGGCAGTATTTGGTTGATTTGTGAGGATCCAATCAAGTATAGATTCTCTTTTTGTGGCCTTATCAATGCATGTGGGAGTATCTATAGGTTGGGTGAAGTTATTTAGGTTAATATGGTGGGTGGGGGTGGGAGAATGGATAGAGTTCCAGTCAATGTTTACATCACCTACCACAACAGTTTCTTGAGGGAAGGAGTATGAGGCCCAGTGAAGTATGGATTCTAGGGTGGTTAGGTTGTCACCCGAGGGTATATACATACCCAGTAGGTTTAGGTGCTGATGTTGGTTAAGGAAGAGCTTTGCAAATAGAGTCTCTGCATTGCTAAAGTTGGGGGCAATCTTTTTGGAGGAGTTGGAGTTGTAGGTTAGTTCTGTGAAGTAGAGCTAAGCCTCCGCCTATTTTATGTAGCCAGTCTGCCCTGAGAATTTTATACCCACGTGGGGTGATGGAATTATCTTTAATATAGGTTCATAGGTAGGTACTAGGCTATCTGCCCGAGGACATTTATAAGCCTAGCCAGAGTGTGTCGGCTTTCGCCACCCCATTGGTAAATTAACTGATCCTCTGTCAAGCAGTGCCAATGCAGTGATCCCAGGAGTGTATTTTCTGTTACCCATCTACTCATCAAGGTTTCTCTTGAAGAGTGTTAGTGAGGGGCTCTGCCTGATGTAATTTGGAATTTTGTTCCAAAGCATGGGGAGTCTCTGTGACAGGAATCTATTCCTCCAGCATGTTCTATTTATTGTTGTGGCGAGGTTTAGCTCACTAGAGCACGTGGCTCAGAGTAACTTGAATTTCTTTAGGTGTAGCATGTCCATCAATTCTGAGTTGGACATGGCTTTGTAAGTCAGGCAGAGATCACCTCTGAGTAAGCGATATGCCACTGAGTACAGCCAGAGTTTTTTCAGTCGGGCTGCATAGGACATATGTTTGAGACCAGTAATCCTCTTGGTGAGGTACTTTTGTGGTCTTTCCAGCTGTTGGAAGTACCTTGTGAGGTACATCCCAAATGGGGCATTGTACTCTATGATGGGTCTAATGAGTGACGAGTAGAGGGGCACTATAACCTCTTTATTTCTAGATGCGAACCCTTTAGTAATTAGATGGGCCACATAGAAGGATTTCCTAACTACTTCGGCAATATGATTGTCAAAGGAGAGATTACTATCTACCTGGATCCCCAGGTATCTTATTACCTCTTCTGTATTAAGGGGGCTGCCACCTATGAGGTAATTTGTGGGTGTTTTGTTTTTCCCAGACGGGATGACTATGCATTTTTTGGCATTTAGCTTGAGGCCATGACTTTGACACCAGGTGTCCGTCTCAGTAAGGCCCATTTGGAGGATGTCCGTGTCAGCTGGAGAGTCAATTATGGCTCCCAGTTTGCAGTCATCGGTGAACTTGGTTAGCCATAGTCCTCCTGTGTTTGCCTGTACTTCTGAGAAGTATATGCCGAACAGTAGGGGTCCCAGGACCGAGCCTTGCAGGACACCACTTGTGACTGGTTTAGAGTCGGACTTGGAGCACGCCATTCTTACCGTGTGAGTTCTGTCTGTAAGCCAGTTGGCAACCCATCTCGTGACATAGGGGTTTATGTTCAGGCTGGTGAGTTTTTCTCTAATACCCGAGTGGGGAATGGTGTCAATAGCCTTGGCGAGGTCAAGGTAGCCTGTGTGAACCACCTTTCCCTCGTCTATGGACTTGGTGACTGTCTCGAAGAAGTCAGCCAGGTTTAGTAGGCATGATCTGCCCTTAACAAAGCTGAAGTGGGTTGGGTCAAGTGTTTGGAGGTTCCCAATGTCTTTGTTAATGAGTTCCATGATGATGCGCTCCATAGCCTTGCAGATCAGGCTAGTCAGGCTTATGGGGCGATAGTTACCAGGGTCAGTTGTGGCCCCTCCTTTGTGGAGAGGAATAACCATTGCAGTGCTCCATTCTATGGGCATGTAGCCTGTGGAGAGGCTGAGGTTGAACAGCGTGTTTAGGTGGGGGTTAGTTTGTTCTGTAGTTCGTGCAAGACGCAGCCTGGGACACCATCTGGTCCCATTGACGCTGTGGTTTTGGCTTTTGAAAGGGCTGTTCTCACATGCGCGGCTGTGATTTTTGGGACACTACTTTTCCGGTATTGGTGTGGACCCTTTTGGAGGTGAGAGGTGGGTTAAGTTTGCACTGAATCTATCTGCCAGGATGTTGCCAATATCAGTCAGGCAATATGTGGTTTAAGCCATGTCTCTGTGATGAGAATAATATCAGGGTTATATAAGGAGATGGCAGCGTGAAGGTCTTCTATTTTATTCATGATACTGCGGGTATTCATATTTAGTATCAGTAAGTCGGTGGGTTTGTGCTTAGCTGGACAGTGATGGGTGCATGGCTTATTAGCAGAGGTTGCTGGCCCAGGGTTGGGGAGAATGTCTCCTGCTAGTAGTAGCTGGGTAGTTATACAGGTGATAGTTGTTAGGTACTGGACAATTAGGTAGTGAAATTGTAGATTTGGTTGCTTTTAAGATGGATAGAAGTGGTACATGGGAGGGGCATGGTATATGGGGAGTTGGGTGTATATGTTGGGGTATATGCTTGCGTGAGTGGGGGTGACAGTGATATTGTGGGTTTTGGTGGGGATTTGGGGTGGACAGAGTGAGTGATTGTGAAGAGATAAGAGGTGCTGATAGTGGCTATGGAGAGGCAGGTGAATAGGGAGGTTAATCCCAGGATGGTATAGTGGAGATGAGACTGGGGGTAATGAGACATAGTGGGAGTGAGATTGTGCAGTTACAGGAGGTATTTACATTTAGTGAGGGTGTGAGTTGTGTGAGTAGGAGATATGGGTATGGATACTGAACTGGTAGATGGGCTGGAGTGGTGAGAAGTTGAAGGGCGTGTGTAGATGGTGCTGATGGATGTAATTATTGGATAATGGGTGGATGAAGGGAGGGTCTTAGTAAAGGAGGTTACCTATAAATTCAGAGTATGTAGGGGTGGGTGGAAACTGGAGGCAGAGTAGGGGAGCGGAGTGAGCCCATAGGGCGATCGGAGTGGGATGAGCCAATCAAGGCATGTGCAATTCAAAAATAAACTATCAGTTGCTCAGAAGTCACATCTATAATGTTAGTCTTTCTTTTGTTACCAATGCTTTTTATTTTTTTAAAGGAAAGTCCTTTTTAATTTTACCAGTTGGATGCCCTAAGAAATACCTTGCCTGTCATATCTACTTGTTTTCTTGTTATACATCCATCTCTTGGGTGAGGATGGCTAAAGCACAAGAAGCCCATACTCTTTACATTTTCCTAAATAGCAGACAACAAATGCATTACTCTGCAAAAACAAGGCACCTGCTATAGTCACTTTATCTTCTCAGATGGGTAAACATAAAACACTATGTTTAGTAGGATTTTGCCTTTTACTCCAGTTCTTCCCATTAAATGGATCATACATTTTTTTATCCTCTCTGGGATGGTAAAACGTCTTCCTGCTAACCTACAGTACCCAATGTAACACTTTTCAGCACACCTTTACCTCACTGACATTGTATGTTTCAGTCTGACTAATGCAGCACTCCTATCAATCACCCCTTTCCAGTTCAATGTTGCTTTCACTACTGACTCAAACTACATCAAAATAAATGGTTGACTCAGGACTCCAGTTATTGAAATTATATTTATTAAAAAGTATACTAACATTGTGACGAGAATCTGTCTGGCAGTTATCACAGAAGATGAAGGCTCTGAGCTGCTAATGCACTATTTCCTGTATTCAGGGGTACTGGGTTTGATCCTTTCCACCTCTGTTTTCCTATTGTGTGACTCAGAGCAAGTCCCTCCAATGGGAATATTTTGTGTTTGTACTCTAACTCCCAATGGATGTGGCCTGAGCCTTTCAAAAATATTAAGTGACTGCCTCACAGCTCAAATAAATGGTCATATCTCTACAATCATGAATGACAATGAGGATGCACCTGATCCTTAGGTTTAGTATTACAGTAAGCACGTATTTTTTTTATCTGAAAGAATCAGGTGTGTCTTTGTTGACTGAGAGGTCACAACCCCCAGCTCATTCTCCTGGATGGTACCCCCAAGAACTGCAGCCTCAAATGAAGTCAGGAACCTAGAGGTCTCATCAGGCTTATAGTGACCAAGTATGATGTATAATTTACTACACTGAAGGTAAAGAACAGGATGCATAAATACACTTCCTGAGACTGTCCAAAACTCTACAGAATCCTTTCCCGGTAGATGAACAGCAAGGCTCTGCAGAGTATGAGCCAACATAAAGGTTTCCACCATTCCCAAAAACAAGGTCTTGGGAATTTGCATCCAGCATATCCAGTCATTGGGAGATCATGGATTCTTGTCAGGCATCACAATGTTATTGATTTCCCAAGGTGTCTACATCATCAACAGTTTCTGTTGGAGGGGGTGGACTAGCTAGGAAGATGACTGGGGAGACTGTTGAGACTCCTGCAAGGATGCACTGAAGAATGGACAGTGGTTCTCTGAACCAACCTATGTTTTGATTTATCAACTCCAATATTTTACCAAACAAGGGATCAAATTGGCGGGGGGGGTGAAAACCTAGCCTCATTCTCAGTGCTGTAAGGAGTATGAAATCGTTGAGAGGAGTCCAACTGCCTCCTCTTGCAGTAGTGTTTTCTTCCTTGTCTTAAGAGCTATCCACCCAAGGAGGAAAAAGTTGAAACCATTTCAGACCCATGAATGATAACCTGTAAAGGCCAAACGGCCCCTCTATCCAGGACGAAGATTTGTGTGGTTACCAGTGGGCATGATTTTCAGCCTAAAACGAGATTGGTGTACTGGCCAAAGGGGGACAGGAGGCAATTGCAATCATCAAGGCTGACAAGCTTGATCCAGATCCTGATCCCAAAGCCCCGGCTTTGATCACTGAGGTTAATGTTCTGTTTGACCTCAAGTCTAACATTTGATCTTGAGGGACAGAAAGATAACCCCAGTGACTTAACTGTCAGAACCAAACATGTTGGGCCCATATTCAATGCTGAAATAGCAACCTTGAGCCATGCAGCCAATAGTGGCCACAATGGTCACAGAACCTAATGGTCTAGAATGATACCAGTGCCAAAAGACCCATCAATGTCATTTCCTGAGACTACCACTAAAAACTCTGAATGGGCTCACTGCCTGCAAAAAGCCCGGAAAGGAGGAAGACGTAGCTGCAAGCCTTTAAAGGTTGAAAAGCCTCAAAGTGATCCCAACACTGAGTTGGATTGGCCCTTAGCAATGATCCCCAGGTAATCACAAGTATAACCTCTACAATCACCTTTGTTCCTCAGATTCAGGTCCATGGCAGTACTGTAGGGGTGGATCAAACAGAAGGAAGAAGGCCTAGGAAAGGAAAAGGAAATGTATTGTTCAATTCCACATAAGGCATAAATAAAACACTCTAATGTCTTTTATGCTTGGCAAGTGAATGCTTAGAAATAAAAGGAAGTGGGACTCCAGACACACCTGATGGAGGAACAGACCCATCTACACTGGGATGTTTGAATGTATTTTGGAAGGCTCATTACTTAAAGAAGGAAAGTGAACTGAAGGATGAATGTTCCCCTTGGTCTCTTTTCTCATTTTACCATTTTGCTTCTCTGATCTTGTTCCTGTGTTTTTCCATCAATTTTTTATAAGTAGGTTAAATCCAGGAAATGGACAGAGACAACCTCCTGCCTTTGTTCTGGCTATGTTCAACTACCGGCTAAATGAGCCAACACTGAGGTAAAGCACAAAGCTGACACCTGACTAGAAGCAACTAAAAAAACACTTTACACTAAGCTAAAAAGATTGTGTTTTGCCTGTTCACCTGTTTTAATAGTGTGCTTACCAAATAACTTCAAATGTCACAGCCATTTGATAATGCTACTCCCTGTGCTGGAAACACACACAGTGTGTCCACCTCTGAGGAAATTCAATTTAGCACTTATGCTTCTTGAATTATTTTCCCATTTGATATCCATTCCAAACTCTCCAAAGAAAGAACACTGCATGGGTTAATAACTAAAACAAAGTTGCTGCTAGAGTGTAGCAGTTACCTATACTGTTAAAATAAAAATGTCTCAAAAGATTTTTTTCACTCATCAGCACTCTCCCAACAATCAGTCCATGCATTCCCCATCACTAGATTACAAAGGATGTTGCTTTAAAGATTGTTTAAAGGTCCTACAATATGGCATTACTGTAATCATGTGATTTTAGGTTATATAAGCATGTTATTAACTGTTTTTAATGGTAGTGATGAAGCCTTTAATATCACAGATGAAAGTGCTTAACTCACATATATTAAACATTATTTTTTATATTAGTGATGTCACTCACATGTCGACAATTCCAGTGTTTGTTTTTGGTAGACTTGTGACAATGTTTGAGTAGAATAGACACAATTCTTTTGCATTTATATGCTGAACGGTCTGTACATAAACAGTTTTCTCTGCAGAGTCATGACATGCAAAATGGGATGACTGCCTGGAAAAATAATGTCAATGTAGACATGTTTGATGAAGCTGGTTTGCTGGATTGTGAACCAGTAAAAATGATGCTAAGACCAAGTCTGGCATTTAGCACTGGACTGAAGTTCTGAATTGTAGATGAACTACTTTCTGTGTCGTGTGCAGTGTTCAAATTTTCTATTTTCATTTGCCTACTATATCACCTTCAGCAAGTCACTTAACCAAACAATGCTTTGGGGCAATTGGGAATTTGGACTAGGCTGCTTAATGGTTTGTGGACTGCATGCCTACTACCAACTTATGAACCAAATGTTGTTTGATATACCTTGACCACACCCAGTAGGGGTGACATTTTCTGTGCTGTCCAAAGTAGAGTCAGAACTTACGCAAATGCAAAGCCTTGGCATAAATGAAAGTGTTTTTTTTACTGACTGAGTGGTGTGCTCTCACAGTCTCAGTGACTAAAAAGAATGGTCAATTGCAAATGTTGGTTAAAGACCAATGATGCTACTGTGTATGAAAGGTTTATGCTGCCCACACTGAAAGACACTCTGCTAAACTTGTGAATGCTAAACTGTTTTCCACATCAGATGTTTCCACTGGATTCTGGCAAATACCTTTAGATAAAGAAAGTTCAGTGAGAAGGCTACATTTTAAATGGCTACCATTTGGAGCAACCTCAGCACGTGAAGTTTTTTTAGAGTAAAATGACTGACTTGTTCAACGGGCTAGAAGGTGTTGGCATTTACTGATGACATCCTGATTTTTAAACACCTTTATTAAATTATCACTTAAGACATAGGCACACATACACTAACAGAAAAGAAAGCAAATCATAATAACATTTTTTTCATGTATATACATTATACATTACATAAAGAAATGCATAATTTGAGGTTAGAGGCAGTGCTGCAGGCTATTAAAAATTCTAGTTTAAAGAGGAAAAGCTCTAGTACTTTGGATACAGCAGACTCAAACCACATGAAAGCAAGGTCAGAACAATAGCTGAATTTCAAAATCCATCTTACATAACTGAACAAAGGCAAACCCTAGGCATGACTAATTGCTTTGGCAAGTTTGTACTAGACCTGTCAACTGTACATCATCCTTTATCAGACTTGTTAAGGAAAAAAATGTACCTTGACCATGGGGTCATTCTCAAACCCAATCTTTCAGCAAATTAAAAAAAGTAAATGCTAACAAGAGATCCACTGTTTACATACTATGATGTCAATAAAAAAGTAAAGGCTAACAACAGATCCACTGTTTTCATACTATAATGTCACTACAATGACAATAATGAGTACAGATGCTACTAACTACGGCCTAGCTGCAGCATTTCTCCAAGTGGATGAAAAGTACAGCTGTATAAGTAAACTTATCATAACAGTAGGTTTTCTAATAGATCACTGTTGCAGTAACCAAAACTATTTTGTGTTATATCCTGGGAAGGATATGACCACTGGATAGTTTTCAAAATCTTCAGGGCACTTTCCATGCACCCTGATCACTGTGGGGCTCGAGAAGCACCACATAAAAACAGTGGTCAGGACACCAAAAGCTTCAGGGATTTCTTATCTCAAAAAGGGAGGCTAAGGCCCTGAAACTAGGCAAAAATTACCAGGAAAGGAAAATAAACATATACAAAAGTGTATGAGCCCACATCCTGGCAATATACAAAACAGACACAAAAAGGGGACTGGAGGGACAAGGACACATGAGACCTCTAGTCTCTGGATTCATCTCAGTTTGGCTTTGTCAAAAGAAGGTCATGGTTAATGAATCTGTTGGATCTCTTTGAAAGGGTCAGTAAGACAATGGGTGAGGGGAAAATGGTGCATACTGCTTACCTAGATCTGGCTAAGGCTTTTGATACAATACACCACTTGGGCATTGTCAACAAACTTATAGAATTAGGTATAAACTCCTTTACAACATGATGGATAGCCATCTGGCTCACTGATATGACCCAGGAGGTTAGAATTTGTGAGGCCACCTCCACAAAGAGGCTGGTCACCAGTGAAGTTGACAAGGGCTCTGTGCTAGACCTACTCTTCTTTGGCATCTACTTCTTAGATGTCAAAGCCAATGTCAAAAGCCTCTGGTTAACTAAGTTCACAGATGATTGCAAAATGGGAGCAGTCATTGAATCCCCTCAAGACGAGAACATCCTTCAGGAAGGTCTAATGCAGACAATCGCTTGGTGCCAAAGCCTTGGCTTAAAATTCAGTACCAAGAACTGCATTATAGTACCTTTTGGGAAGTCTGCCACCCCAGGTAATTACATCATCAATAAAACACCCTTAAAAATCGATTCACTAGTCAGGGATCTGGGAACTCATGTACACAGTAACCTAGTCTTTGACCAACATGTGTCCAAGGTAATAAGAAAATCATTCTGTGTTGCTCAACTTATAATGAAGGGCATGGCATTTAGATCCAAATAGGTTATCTGTACTTGACTCTCATCAGACCAATCATAGAGTATGATGCCCCCCTTCGGTATGTACCTGACCAGACACATGTAGCAACTGGAATACCTACAAAGGTTCCTTACAAACAGAATACAGAGAGCAAATGCAATGTTCTATTCTGATTGCCGCAAAGCCCTGTCTCTTTACTTGGTTTCATTCAGACTTCTGAGAGGTGATCTTCGCCTAGCATATAAAGCACCCCTGGACACAGTTTTGACGAACCTTTTGCACATTCACAAAACAAACAGCATCAGAACTATTAGGTTAAAATATCTAAAGTTTGTTTGTGGCATAAACAGGAAAAGTTGGAGAGACAGATATGTTTCTCAGAGAATTCCCGTTCTCCTGAACAGACTCCCCATCCATGTGAAGCAGAGTTCCTTACTATCTCTACTTCAGCTCAACTTGAACCAATGGATGGGTAATAGGAAATTCATACCTGGACTGGCTCCTATGTCTTTGAATGACTGAGGTAGTAAGTAAATCACCCCCTATATAAATCAAAATTGTGGGTGACATTTAGTTTGCATGGCTAGGCTTATAACACCCGTAGTGGTTGTTAGCCTAGCATACACCTATGAACTTATGAACCTTCAAACGCGTGAGGGAGGGGGTAGCTACTGCAAGGGTGATCTATTAGAACATCTACTGTTATGGTACGTTTACTTACAAAACTGCACAATGTTCAAGATTAGATCACTCTTGCGGAAGTCTAAGCTGTACAGGTACGTTATCAGAGCTTAGAATTATAGATAGGAGGAAGAAAATTGAGAATCCGTAGCTCATAGAGAACTGCCCTATCAAAAGCTGTTCTGGACCTGGAAAAGTAATCAGACTTGTAATGCTTTGCCAGATATGTATAATAGATCAAGCTTCTACCTCTAGAACATTTCTAGAGTTCACCCCTTAAAAAAAAAAAAAACAGAAGAAGCCAAGCTGCTGGTAGAGTGAACCCTAAACTGTGCCTGGAAGTGACTTGTTATGGTGAAAATAGGAAAAAGAAAGAAACAGCATTAGACAACCATCTAGAAATTGTCCGCTTTGACACTGGTTATCCTTCTTGTTACCTTCATAGGAAACAAATAGCCAACTGGCTTTTGTGAATGATTTTATTTTGACTAAGTAGTATCCAAGCAGCCTGTGGACATCCAGAAAAAGCAGATTTCTTTCTGTCTCACTTTTAGATTCTGGAAAGAATACAAGGGGATTAATAGACTGACTCAAAGTAATCTCTGAGATCACTTTAGGCATAGAAGAAGGATTTGTTCTTAAAGACACCTTGCACTTGTGGAAAATGAGACAGTGTTGACTCACCATAAGAACTTGTAACTCAGATACTCTTCTTGCACGTGTCACAGAAATAAGTAATATGGGTTTCTAAATTAAGAAAATCATTCTGTGTTGCTCAACTTATAATGAAGGGCATGGCATTTAGATCCAAATAGGTTATCTGTACTTGGCTCTCATCAGACCCATCATAGAGTATGATGCCCCCCTTCGGTATGTCAGCCTGATGAGCTGACTTAAATGGAAACACAGGTTTACAAGAACAAAGTTAATATTCCAAAATGGAGACACCTATTTTCTAGCTGGATGAAAATGTAAAACCCCATTCAAAAACTGTTTGACTTAAGAAAGGACAGAAAGGGGGAAAATTTAAGGGCAAATAAGCAGAGCTGTCTGAAAGGTGACTTGATAGAAGAGAAAGAAAGAACAGAGGACAATAACACACACAAATAATCTAGAAACAGATTATGTCCTGGCTTGAAAATGGTACTGGTTCTTTAGAATGGCACAGACTAGAAAATATTTTCTACTTAGATACAATTTTCTAGTAGCCGTTTTCAGCCTTCTTTAGTACCTGCTCCACATCCTCAAAAAATGTGCCTAAAAGATATTAAAATTATATCACCCAGGCAAGCAGTATAAGAATTTTCAGGTTAGGGTGTATCAAACAATCCCTGTTTTGTGTAAGTAAATATACCAATTCCAAGAGAAGGGAAAACCACTGCTGCCTATGCCTAAAGGGAGTCACCACAATTATCTTTGGGGCATACTTCTGAATCAGTGTAAAGGGTAGAGCATCATACAGGAGCATTTCTGAACATGGGAATGAGAAGGCATCTGTTTTCCAAGCCTGCTTGCATGGAATCCTCCAGCAGAATTTTTTTACCTGTCTGATTTGAAAGAAGGCAAGCAAATCTATTTGAGGAACTCCTCATAGTTGGATGCATTCCTACAAAACACCAGGGTGGAGTTTCAATTTGTGAAGATCTGTCCTGGTCCTGCTTAGCCTACTTGCAATAATGTTTTGGTCTGACAGAATGGAAATAGCCTGAAGGGACAAATTGTTCTTTGTTGCCATATCCTAGGCAATCATGTCATGTCTGCAAAGATGGTATGATCTGGTACCCCTTGTTTGTTTACATACCACATCACTGTGGTGTTGTCTGTGATTACTTGCAGAGGTTCTGAAGACTAAAGATGATGTAAGGATTTTAATGCATGTATTACTGCCATTGTATCTTTAGCATTTATGAGCCTACGTCTGTCCTGTTTGTATAACAGACTGCACACTCTTCCCCATAGATACTGCTCCCCACACAATGTCTGAAGCATCTGGTGTGACAGACTGTGGAGGAGGAGGGACAGACAAGGTGAGATCTGGGATGAGAGTTATCTGGTCTGCTCACCAGAATAATTCTCTTTTTACAAACCTCAGCACCACAGTCTGAAAAGAGAGAGGGTGCAGGTGTTGATACCAGCTTGACCTGAGATATTATTGATTTTTTTTGTCATATGAAGTCTTGCCAAGGGGATCATGATAATCATAAAGGCCATGAAACCCAGAATCATGAGATATTCCCTGGCTGAAGTCAGGGATAGGCTGAAAAATATAAGAAACTTTTGTTTGTACAATTCTAATTTGTCCCGAGTAAGTCTTCCCAAGTGATGTATCCAGAAGACAGCCTACAAAAAAATTATTCTGTGGGATGGAGTGAGGGAAAATTTCTATAACTTCACTTGAAACCCCAGAATGAGCAATAGTTCTTGCCCCATGCCAGATAATCTTGACCTTGGCAAATATAAGTCAATCAGCTAAATATGGAAATATGAAAATGCTCTGAATTCTGCAATCCGCAAACACTGGAGCCAGACACTTTGCAAATACCTTTTGTGCAGTAGTTAGACAAAGGGTAAGACACAAAACTGATAATATAAGCTGGAAGTAGAAAACTTTAAAAAGTTTTCCCTGAAGATTGGAATATAATGATAAACAGCTTTCAAGTCCAATGTTATTAAAAAAAAAAAGTACAGTTGTGTACACTTACCATAAATGTAGATGTTCGAGTATATTCACTGTTGCAGTTATTACATTTGGGTAATCCTGCTGGCAGGTTGCCCTCAGTCAGCCTGAATTCCAAAGTCTTGGGTCCTGCGTCGGCTGCTGTCGCCCCTTCCCTGACGTCAGGTCGTCAGGGGTATAAAAGAAGCAGCCAACGCCATTTTCTTCAGTTTTTCTTGCCCCAGATGTCAGGTGCCCCCAAAAAGGGTAGGCAAACTTTATATATATATATATATATATATATATATATATATATATATATATATATATATATATATATACATACACATTAATACACCAGTATACATTTTGCCTTCATCTATAAGCAAATACACCACATAGGTAGTATAAATCAGAGAAGGAAAGATAAGATCCAAAAGAAAAAAGGGGGAAGGCGGGTGGGTAACCTGGACTGTAACAGTGAATACACTCGAACATCTACATTTATGGTAAGTGTACACAACTGTACTACGTTCTTTGTGTTTCACTGTTGCAGTCATTACATTTGGGTAGAGTCTCAAAGCTATGGTTGGGAGGCTGGAACTAGACAGCAGTAGGAGTGGCTATGAGGCCCTGCAGAACTGCAGTGGCAAAGCCTGCCCTGGATTTAGAGTAGAGTGGCAGATGATAATGCTTTGTAAAGGTGTGCACTGAACTCCAAGTAGCCACCTCTAAAATGCCTCTGGTTGGTACTTCCCTGAGAAAGGCTGCTGAGGTGGCTGCAGCTCTGGTGGAATGAGGCCTAATGCCCTTAGGCACTGGCTTGCCATGGTGTAAGTAGCAGAAACGAATGCAGTGGCCTAACCACTTAGAAATAGTCTGCTTTGAGATAGGCTTTCCTTGTGATCCTGCAGCATATGCCGCTAGTAACTGCTCTGTCTTCCTGAAAGCTTTGGTTCTGTTCAAGTAGAATCTAAGCTATCTGTGTACGTCCAAAGAATGCAGAATTCTCTCCCCCTTGTTCTGTGGATTTGGGTAAAAGGTTGGCAGACGGATGGCTTGGTTAGGAGCCACACTGGACACTACTTTAGGCATAAATGTTGGGTTTGTCCTCAGGGAGACCCTGTCTGGATGAAAAATGATGAAAGGTTCCACAGCCATGAGCGCCTGTAGCTCTAAAACTCGTCTTGCAGAAGTATTTGCTAAGAGCAGAGCTGTTTTCCAAGATAAAGACTTCATATCAGCAGTAGCAACTGGCTCAAAAGGAGGCAGGGTGAGCTTTTCCAAGACATAGTTGCGGTCCCATGCAGGTATTGGTAGTCTCCTTGGGGGCCTTAAATTTTTGGCTCCTCTGAGGTACTGCCTTAATAAAGGGTGAGAAAAGAGTGGTGGCTCTGTGTTGTAATGAGCCGAAATGGCAGAGGCATGAATTTTAATTGATGAAAAAGATAGGCCTTTGTCCAGCATCTCAGTTAAGTATTGCAAAATCTGAGGAATATTTGGTACCGATGTATCAGTTCCTTGTGCCTGGTTCCAGGCACAGAATCTCTTCCATTTTCCAGCATAAGACTTTCTAGTACTAGGCCTTCTGGCTTCCAGAATGACATCCATCACAGCTTTACTGAGAGGTGTTTTGGCTTCTCCTGTCTGACCTTTAGCAGCACCTTGGGGAGGAGAGGCAGTGGAGGAAAGGCATATACTGTTTTTTTCCAGCTGAAAGACAGGGCGTCCACTTTCCATGCTTGTCTGTGATAAGTCCTTGTGCAGAATCTTTTTAGTTGGTAATTGAGAGGGGAGGCAAATAGATCTATGTCCGGGCATCCCCATTTCCTTGTTATCATGCTGAAGACTTGTGGATCCAGCTTCCACTCGTGGGGATCCATGAGGTTTCTGCTTAGTTTGTCTTCCAGAGTATTTTCCTTTCCTGGCAGGAATTGTGCCTGCAGATGTACTTGGTAAGTCAAAGCTGTGTCCCACAACGTCATGGCTAGTCTGCAAAGGGGTTAAGAATGTGTGCCCGCCTGCTTGTTTATATACCACATGACCGTGGTCTTGTCTGTCTTTATCAGTAGTTGTCCCGGATGAAGTAGGTCCTTGAAGGCTGTCAGGGCATTTTGAACAGTTAACATCTCTTTTTGATTGATATGTAGATGCATTTGGTTTGAGGACCATGTGCCCTGAATGCATCTTCCTGCCATGTGGGCTCCCCAGGCATAGTCTGATGCATCCGTTGTTAGTGTCTGCCTGGCTGGAGGTAATGTGAATGGCTGTCCCTTGTTCTGGTGACAAGCCTTTGCCCACCATCGAAACTCCTGTTGCAGGCAGGGAATGAGAGTAATGACTGTTTCCAGGCTGTGGCAATGTTGAGTCCAAACACTTTTTAGGTACCATTGAAGTTTCCTCATATGCAGTCTTGCATATGGTATTAGTAGGATGCAGGATGCCATGCAGCCCAAAGCCTGCAGAATTTTTCTTGCAGATAACTGGGCCTTTGTTGCCAACATTTTGAAATAGGTAGTCAGTTGCCTTTGTTTGCCTGGCGTAAGATAAGCCATCTGGGCAGTTGTATTCAAGCTTGCATCCAGGAATGTTATCTCTTGTGAGGGTACTAGTTTTGATTTCTTTTTGTTGACTGTGTACCCTAGGCATGCTAGAAGTCTTTTCACAAACGCCAGATGCTGAAGAAGAATGTCCTTGTTCTCTGCTTGAATGAGACAGTCGTCCAAGTAAGGATATATTTGTATTCCTCTTTGTCTGCAGAATGCAATTACTGGTGCCAGGCACTTTGTAAAGACCCTGGGCACAGTAGATAAGCCAAAGGGCAGTGCAGAGAATTGGTAATACATTGAACCAGCCTTGAATCTTAGGTATCTTCTGCATGACTGTCTGATTGGAACATGCATGTATGTCTCTTTTAGGTCTAAAGTCACAAACCAAGCATTCTTGCGCAGCATGGGCAGAAGCTGCTGCAAAGTCAACATTTTGAATTTTGGAATATCTAGGAAAGTGTTGGAGGCCTCCAGGTCTTGTCCTTTCTGGGTACCAAGAACAGTCTTGAGTAAAATCCTTGTTCCTGCTCTTGCTCTGGCACTTGTTGAATGGCCCCCATGTCCATAAGAGATGAGACTTGTTTTTGTGCCTCTGCCCATTGATTTTTTGGCAGATCTGGCCAGCCGTTTGCCTTTGGCAGATTATGGAAATGGAACTTGTAGCCTTGTGACACTATGTTTAGTACCCACTTGCCTTGGGTTATGATGTGCCAATTTTGAGCAAAAAGTGCTAATTTTTCCCCTAAGGGTGCTGCCAGAAGATAAGTGCTTGGTGCAGGCAGGGGGAAGTCATTGGGACTGTTTTCTGTATGTTTGTGATCTATCTTTTCCAGCTTTGGAGGTAGAAGCACCCCATTGCTTGGGCCTATAAGAACCTCGCGCCTGGGATCTGCCCCTAGGGCGTCTGGATCTGCCCCTTTGAGGTCTGCCTGACACAGAAAACGACCAATTTTTTGTAGGCCAGTGTCTACTAAACCTAGGTGGCTGTGCTTGTACAAAATCTTTGACACTTTGCATAGATTTAGCTTTGTCCTCCATTTTCTTTAACACCTCTTCTGCCTTAACACCAAACAAAGTATCATGCTGTAAAGGTGCATCTAGTAATTTAACTTTAACATGATCAGGCAGACTTTGTTCCTTTAACCAAGCATGCCTCCTAATTACAGAACCCGTAACTGCGGCCCTGCAGGAGGCCTCCAAAGAATCAAAACCACATTGCAAAGTATGTTTTCCAACTTGTTCTGCTGCATACAATAAATCCTGCATTTCCTTGTTTTCTGCACATTGAGAATTTAACAACATTTTCTGTTTAAGCAATCCCATGACATGTTGCTGATACTTAAGCATATGAAATTGACAGTTTAAGGCCCTTATAGCCAAAGTTGCAGATGTGTAAACTTTTTTTCCCCATCTATCCAGTGCCCTTGAATCTCTGTCAGAGGGGGTTGGGCTTTTTGCAGTGGAAGCCTTAACTCCCTTTGGACCCTGTGAAGTAGTTTCTGGGTCAGCAGCAGGGTTTTTAAAAAGAAATTTGTGTGAGTCAGGAACCCTGTAATATCTGTCAGGCTTAACAGGAGCTGGGGGTAAGGAGTCAGGGGTCAGATTAGAATCCGAAAACACATCATCTACAATGTCTAACACAGGTGGAATGGCTAGAGAGGCCTGTGCTGAGGTAGTAAAAGAAAATCCCTGAGCCTCTTTTTATACTCTGAAAAATCTTGTCTCTCCCAGTGGAAATGCTCCCTCATGGTATGCAAGGTTTCCCCAAAGGAATAGTCCTCAGGAGGAGATGCTGAAGGTATAGATTCTTCAGCATCAGAATCCTCATAGGGGGAAGAGAATATTCCTGATCAGAAGAGGAATCAGAAGAAATAGAAACCTGATCTGAAGATTCATAGTCAGTGTCTTGCCTAGGCCTCTTATCAGGAGGGGGATGGGAAACCCTGATCAAAGTAATCAAATCTTCGGCCATTTTGAGCATCTGATTTTTGGGCATACAGGCCTGTCCACTTGGCTCTTGAGTTTGTTTCCTTGCTTTAGAAGGTGCTTTAGTCTTTGCCTTTGAAGCTGAAGTCGTTTTAAGGTAAAGATGTTTAGGTATGAATACACCCTCAGAAGCCGGTACCTGCTCAGCGGCTCCGGACCCATCTGAGGGATTAGCATCCGAGGCTCCAATACCTTGAGTATCCAGCGGCATGGCCGACTCCACGTGGGAGTCGGTAGCGGCCTGTGACTCTAAAGTAGTGGGAGTCAGGGGCTGCGAAAGCGCCTCACTGAGAACCGGCTACTGACTTAGGAAAAGCTTCGTCGTTGGTTTTGGGCCTCGGTTGTTTTTCTCTATCCTTTTCTTTGCGTTTTTTATAAACTTCGGTAGTCGAATGGCTATCCACCGACATTTCAGGATAATTAAACTGGCATCCAAAAAAGTTTACGGCAAAATCATACCGATGCTTAATAGTGCGTTGGTTAAATCTAGCACAAAACCGACAACCAGTAAAGTTGTGATCAGGGCCTAGGCAAGGAATACAGTAAGAATGAAAATCCTTATGAGGTATTTGCTTTCCACAAGAAATACAATTATTAACTTTTTCTGACATCGGACTGGAGCAAGAAAAAAGTTTCCCCAACTGAGTACTTAGCTTTATTGAAGACTTTGGATCTGAAACTCAAATACGAAAATCTCAGGAGTCGGTCGACCAGCACTTGTGAACTGCTTTTGCTTCGGGCACCGCGTGGCAAGAAAGACTGAAGAAAATGGCGTTGGCTGCTTCTTTTATACCCCTGACGACCTGACGTCAGGGAAGGGGTGACAGCAGCCGACGCAGGACCCAAGACTTTGGAATTCAGGCCGGCTGAGGGCAACCTGCCAGCAGGATTACCCAAATGTAATGACTGCAACAGTGAAACACGAAGAACATCTGCTGAGAGGAATGGGGGTAACAGAATTTGAATTTTGGGACCATGACATGTAACTGAGGAAAAAGAGATCTACAACTGGTCTCTACTTGTCTTCTCTTTTTGACATTAGAAAGATCCATAAATAAAACTCTTTGCCTATGTGGTCTGAGGGCAACAGTTCTATGACTATAAGAGACAACATGTACTGTTGAATTGGAAGAAACAGGGAAGTCTGGTTTGCCAGATGAAAAGGAATCCCCTGAAAAGGACGAAGGGACTTCCATTGTCATGTGTACCCTTGATAAATTATTTTCAGAACTTATCTGTCTAGGATAATCAGAAGTATTTGAGGAAGATGAAGACCAAAACTGAGAGACAGAGTTAAGGGATTGTCAGGATGGGTTGGAGGATGCTTATAGGAGCAGACAGTTATTCTGACTCTGTGGACTGTTTTTATTCTGGGTGGCTCCCCTTTTCTTTTTAGAGTCTCTCTAGTACTACTTTTTAAAATTTTGCTTATTTGCCCATTGCAAAGACTGCTTGTTTTTTTTTTTGTAAAATGGTAGCGAAATGGAAAGAATGTTATACTAAACTTAGAAAATGAGGGCTGAAAAAATAGGTAACCCCTTGAATCAACTTCTCTCTCTTTCATCAGATCTAATGACCTCAGGAGAAACACCACACAGACCCTCTTTCTCAACAAGAGAATTTAAAATCTCAGATTTAACATCTTCTATTATGTTTTGAGAATGTAGCCAAGCAAATTTCACAACAGATCCAGAAACAGTAGCCATGTACACAGCATAATAAGAATCATAAGAACACTTTAAAGAGTACTTGGCTACTTGAGAAGCAGAGACCATTAAGGAATTTAAAGAAGGTTAGGAGTTAACTCTCTTATGCGCTCAAATGATGCCAGTACAATTTTATTATATCTGCTTCGCAGTTTAAAATACTGAAACTTAAAGTAGCAGAAGATTAAACTTTTTCCCAAATCTATCAAAAGCAAAGGGAATGGGGTTAGCGTTCACAATGTTTGGCAGAAGATGGCTTTGATAAGTAAATCAGTGCAGCATCTGATTTTGGGATTATGTATCTGAGGTACTCTGTATGACCTGTCAGACTTTTTAGGAACAGGTTGACTATCGGGTGCACTGGAAGCTGTTCAGAAAACATCCTCAACAGCAATAAGAACTGGAGGAACAGATGCAAGCTGAAGCAAATCCAGCTTCAACAAATCATAGTACATCTGTTGAGAGGATGGGATTTAATTCTGTTCCCGCTAAAAGAAATCTTTCATTTTATCAGTTTTAGAAAAAGATAACTCTTCTGGAGGGGAAATCTATGGATACATTTTCTTCAGAATCAGAGTCTTTAGCATGAGGAGAACTCACTGAAGAAAAACACTCCTCTGCTCTTGTGCCTGTGAATCAGTGCCAGAAGCGATGGGAAGTCTTCTCTTTTTATATTAGACGCCAGTGAAGAAACTCAATTTAAAGCATTAAAGGTCTGAAATAAACATTTAGTAAAGCCCAGTAAATCTTCCCTACCCATAGTAAGATAAATAAACAAAGCCAAATGTCTAATTTTCTTCTTTCTTTTCTGGGGAGACTCCCTGGAAAATGACCAACTCAAGGCAGAGGCACTTACCCGGGAATCAGTCACCTTAGCCTGGTTATGCAGTAAGACTTTGACTGCACCTTCCCAGAAACTGAGAAAGAACAGTTCTCCTTTGGGCAGAAAGGACAACCCTACAACCACAGACATGTCTAACTGCCATTCATAAGTGGCTTCCCATGGAACTACACCATAATGAGTGACAGGCAACAATTAGTCGTCCAAGGAACCAGACATGGTCATAGCAGAGTCACCCACAGGTGGCTGAGGGTGCCAGCTTGAAATAAGACTCCCGAGAATTCTTTTCTTTTTCTTTTTTTACAGATGGGGAAAGGAAGAACCAAACAGCCCAATAACTGCTCCATGTTTTTCCAAAAAAAGAGACTGATGTACAGTGAGGCCTGAGTGAATCAATAAATCTCCTGACAGTGGAGTGACAGCTTTGAGGAAAGTTTTAGTGACAACCCCAAAAACCACAACATTCAGCCCTTATAAATTATTTTCTAAATGCAAATGTAGAAAAAAGCACAGCTAACATGTTTTAACACAGTTTTTTTCCACACAAACATTTTGTCAGGAAAAAAACCTTTACATGCAATGATTGTCTATAAACATTACTTTTCCTAGAATATATCTTACTACAGGAAAAAAAGCACAGTTTTTCTTCAAAAAAATGATGAAGCTGAAGATTTTCCCCAGAAGGATATTTACCTACCCAGCTTTGAAGGATTGCTAGCTGCCAGTTGCACAAAGCCAGCAGAGAGCACTTTGGTACAAAGAGCACTCTGAAGCTTTTGGTGCCCTAACCACTGCTTTCATTAGTCTCTCCTCAAGCCCCACAGCAGTGAGTACACATGGAACTTACCCTGAAAATTTATAAGATGGGTTGGTGATCATACCTGTGGCAGAATATAACCCACATAGCTTAGGCTATTACAACAGTAATTTAATGTTCAGCATCAAGTGTTATATCCTGTTGCCTAGTGATCTAAAATGTTCACTGATGCTGAATAGAAATATTCACAAATCAAAAAGGAAGAGTGTAAGGTCACTGTCCACAAAACACTAGTTGTACTAAACAATTCATGCAACTGAAACAAAGTGTCATCTGCTAATAAAACTAAAAAGGTCCAATGGCAGTGTAATCCATGTGCCTGAGAAACAGCAAGTTGATGTGGGTGTATTATTCAGAAATCATATACGTGACCAATTATTATCTAACACAGAAAAAACGTTGCCATTTATGTGCTCAGCATAATGATCAGTGACTAGCAAAAGATTAGACAAGCTGAAAGCAAGCTACCCAAAATAACTGACAGTTATAAGCTGTTGTCTAACATAAGTAACATGGATGACAAAACTGTTAGACCCAAACCAAGGAGAATGCAGTTATCCAAACAATAATGGCTTGTTGTTATAGGAAGAAAGAAGCATAGTCCTCTCATCATACAAGCATAAGTGCTACGTCAAATATACAAAAATCATCAGTCTCACCAAACATCAAAGGTCAAAATGTCAATGTGGTGGGCAAATATCAATTAAGATACCATAAACCTGGTATCCAAGTGACAGTTCTACATTGTGCAAGAACCATCACAGAGACAAAGGCAACTAATGCCAACAGCCTTACCCCAAAGTCCACAGCAAAAGACAGCTACAAACTTATGTGAAATTCAAGGCAAAAACTACTTCATAGTTGTAAATTATTACTCTCTTGATAAAAGTAACCCATGCACCAGACACAACTAGCCAAAAAATAATAACTGGATTCAAATCATTATTCC